>NC_134366.1:113173196-113330549 GCF_035582795.1 Mycteria americana | reverse complement strand
TCTAGATGACTGGAGTCACCCACTCCTAAAGATGATCAGGTATAGACTGACCATGACAATGGATGCTCAGCGCATGCCTGGTGCCAAGCCTGCTCTCCAGAAAGTTTCCCTTGGGTGAAGCTTATCCTGTAATAAAAGACAGTCAGCCTAGTTGCATGATTTTTATTAGTTGTGGTTTCACACTGTGTGAACGCCAACTTGAGATGTTGTTTGTTTGACCAATGCCAGAGATTTCATGATGTTAAGTTTGGGAAGTGGATAGGATGAGGCTGGGTGTGGAGGGGGGCTGTTGCGGTGTCTCGGGGGGTTACGCCTTGGTAGACTGGCAGATAGGGAGCTCTCAGATGTACGTCAATGGGATGCAATGGAGGACTCAGAAAGGACTAGAGGGTTTCGAATTTTCATACAAATGTTCCAACTAATGCCCAAATTGCTCTGAGACCAAAAGAAGTTGAACAGAACTGAAGAAATTAATTATTCAGACTAACTTGACAGGCATAACCATTCAGTACAGCAGAGAAGAAAGTTTCGCATTTGAAGACCTTTTTATTACTTTTTTTCCTTTGCCCCTAGAAAAATACTCTAGAACCTTTAGAAACAGAAAGTGCTTTAATAGTTCAGATTCACCTAAAGAGCAGTAAATAATATTTCGGGTATTATATCTAATGTTTTTCTAAATTGCATTTTTTCTTTCAAGAAGGCCTACTAGAAATATACTGCCTTGAAAACTCACTACTCCTTTCTCTTTTTTGTTAACTCCACCTCCTATCCCCAAATTTGAAAATGGAAGATGCAGTTCTAATAGTGTAAACCCTTTTAGAAGTTCATAAATCAAGGCAAAGAAATTCATGTGGAACTTTATGCTAATAACTCATGTTTCAACACAAGCATATTGTCATAAAGCTGGTCAGTAAGAAGGTATTGATTTAACTTCACACTTTTTTGAGTAAAATGTTGACATGAACATTTTTTTTCCTTTTTTTTCCAGAACTAGAGGCAGAGGAATGGTGCAAACATCTTTGCATGGAGTGTCTAGGAACCAGGCTCAATGATATAAGTCTTGGGGAACCAGATTTGCTTGCTGCTGGAGTCCAGAGAGAACAAAATGGTAAGTAACTTTGTAATTGCTCCTAGATCAGTTCTTAGGTGATGTGCCATGTTACCTTTGCTTGTGTTTGTTGTTGTGAGGATTTTTACTATTAGCTAGAAGCATATCATTAATAACTAAATGTTTGGATGTGGTTTTGAGCCTTAATCCTATTTTTCCTACAAATAAAGATAATTAAATTAGCACATATAGCACATATAGAGTGACTTCATGTCTTCATTGCATTCACATTTTCCTGTCATGGGAAATGATGACTATGACCTTTCTGGTTCTGGAAACAATAGCCTCTGTGCAGAGGAATAAAACAGCAGCTGTTGTTCCACGCCTTTAAAAGACAGCGATGAACATATCACCACCACTTTGGACTGCAAAACACATATTTGCTTTAAACTCATACCTGTCTTCAGTAATGAAGTCAAGGTCATCTAAGTGTTGTCAAATACAGGTGAAAAGGGCAATGACAGATGCTAGTCAGCACTAAGCCTGAGCTTGTAGGTCTTCATCTAAAGGCTATTTGGAACAGAATTTTAGATTAGACACGTGCACAGGAAGGATGTTAGTGGATGGAATACACAACAACAAAAGAAAATCTGTGATTATGCTGTCATTTAATTCCTATTAATGAACATGAGGGCAACACAAAATGTGCTCATTTATTCCTTCCTAAATTACAGCTCTCAATGATTATTACTGTCTTGATGCTTTTATAAGATCCAATAGCTTTTAACAAAGTAATAAAACAAACTGCCTCAATGGTCATAAAATATCAAGCCAACTATTATTATAAACAAAATTATATAATTAAATTATAGAATGAATAGCACTATATTGATTATATTGTATTAATTTCATAGAAGAGTCCAGACATCTCTGAACCTAATAACATAAAATATACAGAAATCTTTAAGAAATTTTGTTCAAAAATCAGACATGTTCAAGTGCAATTTAAAAGAAGTTCAAATGTTTGTGAAGTTGTTTGCCTGCTATGACACACAGGATTTAATTTGTAGTCTCAAACTACTTAACAAAGGGAGAGACACTAATGTTGTAGGAAAGTCATAATGATCAGACACCACTCAAAGCATCCTGTCTGCTATATGCTCATAAGGCTATAGGTATAAAACTTATATGCATGCTCTTGAAGAGAGAACTATGTGAGCAGGTGGAGCTCCTTCACAAATGTGAAAGGGAATAAATCTTGTCAAAAGGCTGTGATGTAAGCAGAAAAATAGCTTGAAATTCCTCAAGCTCTTTCTGCAGTGAATTCATGTACTGTCCAGCAGCTTTCGGACATAGATGGCAAATGTTACATTTCATCTTGTTCTTGAAAGAGATCCAGTTACGTACACATAACCTCCAGAAGACACAGATTAATTCTGTTGTGTGAACTAGTCTTGATTCAGTTGCCTTAATCTAGAAATTAATTGCAGTGCTACCAACCAGCATATATGAACATAATTAGTATCTTTACTGTTCTAAGTAAATAAATGAAAGGAAAGAAAGAGGCAAAGCATATTTGTGTTGTACAAGTCACATGAATAAGAATGCATGGAGGGTATCATTAGCCAGATTCTTTTAAACCAAGTGGCTGAATATGTATAATCTAATATTTGACGAGCATGGTCTGCTAAATCATTAGTTACAGTATCTCAGACAAGTAATTCTGATACCTATCCATTTCCTACCCTCATCCCCTTGATGCACAACTCTGCATTTTAATAAGCATGTTTGAAATTCAAAGTTGTCTTGTTCAGAAGCAAAGCAAATTCTGTTTTGGAGGTCTTTTAAGCAACTTGGAAGGAGGGAAAAGTACAGAGATTCTTACTATTGGTATGAAATCTAGCATTTTGTTCATTTAGCTGTGCTGTAAGAACCTGCAGTTGCACTCAAATTTCTTTAGCAGATTCCTTCAGTAAAATCAGTTGAGTGGAACCATGACTTCCGTTTTTACTAGTTATGCTATTCTGCAAATTTGGCAGTGTCATTCCCCACATGACAGTTTTATGGAAAAGGTGTCTAATTGGAGGGTGGAATCGTTTGGTGAGTTCTGATAAAAAAATGCAAATTTTAAATTTATTTTCTTGCACATTTTCCACGTATTTTAGCTTTTAAAGGCATGCTATCAAAAATTGTAGTTCAAAAGATACCTAAAAACCTTTAAGAAATCTACTGAGCTTTTATTGACCTGAAACTGAAAGGTCAAAGTTAATTTCCCAATTTGAAATTCATGAAAAGTGACTATATGTATGAAATGTCTAAAATCTTGCTCCTTGTGAAAATGGCAGCTGTGTCACTCTCGGGGTCATTTTATTTTTTTTGTGTTAAATAAAAGGTGTACACTGTTATAGTACCTTTGAATGTCATTTCAAAACATATTGCAAGTATGTCAACTTCATAGAATTCCTCTTGAGTTAGTCGATGTATTAATATTTACTTGAAAAAGAGATGTGAGAATACAGTTTTGTAAAACCTGTCATAGCATCGTAAAGCCTCAGCATCTCGTTTCATGCAGGTTCTCTTGCCTGAACCATATGAGGACATTCTTTCAGGTCACTGAAGAAAATATGTCTCTTAGTGTCTAAGCAAGACCACAGATTGCATTTTCATTAAGACTACAGTGCCATTGGTTCTTCAGTTTTAGATATTTTTTTTTTTTACACTTTAAGGGTTAAAAGCAATTGAATAATGGTGTTATACTGTTGATATCTCTATGATGTGACAGGGTGTTAATACCATTAATCCCAAAAGAACAAGTGTATTAACCATTAATCCCATCTCATTCCACTGTCTTTTTTCAAATGGTTACTTTGCCCTAAAGATTTTCTGAAATGTTTAAAATTTGATAAAGATACTTCTTTGATCATAAAAGAACTAACCTAATACGGGGTTTTTTTCATGAGCTGCTTTACATTTTCCTAGCAATAATATTTTTAATATGCTATGTTCTTCATCTGTCCAACTACTTGCCCATTCCTGTCCTTAAAGGATATTTCCATGATGTATGTCATGTACTTGTAAGGGTATTCACTGAAGGGATCAGGTAAATTGGCTATCTCTTGAAAAAACAGTAAGTTTTCTGTTGTGTAGATTTGTGTTTTAGTCCCTGTGTATGACCGCTGTAGCCAGTACCTTCAGTTTGCAACATTTGTAATAATTTTCTTAATTGTTATTGTATATGCCATAAAAATTGCTACGTGCTATTTATATTTTTTATAACCAAGGATGCACATTTCAGAAATACTTGGCAAGGAAAATATGTATGTTTTCTATGATTTGTCTATATCTCTTTTTGTTACATCTGAGCCTGTTTATCCTCCCTCTCTCACTCTTGTGGTTCTCTTGAGATGAGCTTTCAATTTCAGAAGGGACGACACCTGATTCTCTGTGACACAAATGCAACAATATGATTTGCAAAACAGTTTGTTCCAAAGGCTGGCAAAATCACTGTATGGTGTGGAAATGTCATGGCTAAAAGACCATACATTCATAAGGCATTTCTGTCATATGAGGATAAAAATATATGGTAGTGCAGCGATCTGAAAGAGATGTTCTTTTATAGTTCTGAGTTGTTCAGTAAGTGGTAGCGAGATCTATTTTATTGTAGTTGCACTGTTGCTTGACCCTCCAACATCATGCAATTCTGCAGTGATGATAGACTGGTTGAAAGAGCCAAACTATAGATCTGCCCTGCTTATAGCAGAGACCTTTAGTTATTGTGTCCTGTAGGAAGAATAGAGAAGACATCTAAGCAATTCTTGTGCAAAGCACACCAGTAACAGAAAGCATCTCACTGGATTTCATCTCTGTTATTACTTTCAAGAAGTAAAGAAGTATTACCGCAAGTCTTACTGTGTAAACTCCTCCGCGGAAAATGACCCTTAGGTGGTTTTCTTTTTACATTTAAGGCTCACAACTAATGACTGCTTAGTTTGCAACGATACACAGATTCCAATAAAAATGAGATTTGAAATGAAGCTTCTGTTACTCTCCAACCATTTTACCTTCTCTCTCCTGCAAATCTAAGTGATTTGCATGTGTTCCTCAGCCCTATAGCAGCAACCCGGTTTCTGTTTACATTTCTTTTCACACCAAATACAGTCTTTTACTGTTTATGAATGTCCATTTAGATTATTTGATAAAGAATGAAAATATACTATTAAATCAAAAGCAGTAAAGGCTACATGATCCTATTCAGATAACGAATTTAATGTAATGGCAGTGGAGCTGTATATACAATGATAATACAAATCATAATACACAATTATAACTCCAGGAAAGAAAATCTGGACTTAGGTGGATCTGATAACACTGTTGACAAGTAGTCTTCTAAGCAATATCCTCTGATACTTACACACACATTTCATATTCCTTAGGTTTCTCAAGGTGCTGCTAGGGAAAGAAATTGTGAATGTAGACTGCTGTCTTCATTTGGAAGAACTGGAAGCTTCCTTTCCAGTTCTCAATGCATTTGGAAGCATTTGTAATACACCCCAAAAAATAACAACAAAAACAAATCTATTTTTTTAAATATTTTTACCTGCCTGGCTGTCATCATATCTAGAATTTGCCCATGCTCATGATTTTTTTCAAAATATCACTGTTTCCAATGTGTCACTGTATTTTCATTCTTTATAAAAGGAAGTAATTAGAAAGAAGTCATCCAAATGGACAGTGTACAACGACAGACTATGTTTACTGTGAAAAAGAAAACAGAATATTCAAGACAATATTGGTTAAAAAAGCATTACATGTAGACAGTGCCACTAAATTCAGTCTTTAAGAGCAGGTGCTTCCCTTTGATGAAGACTCTTTTCCTACCTATTTTGAAGACTAAAAAATAACACTAAAATAGCTGAATACTTGTACTAAATCTTATTCTATTAAAATTTACCTGTAAACCTGATGTAAACAGTGCAGAAAATAGGCGAATGTAAAAATGCAAATTTTTAAACTGAAGAAAAGGCCTGATCCATCTTTTGCTACTGTAGCTCATTTATTGTTAGGTGTCATGCCTGTGATGTCAATATGATGCTTTTCTATTATGTGTTATTGGTGCTTTGGCCTTTTTTTTTTAATGCATTATGAAGCTAATTTTGATTTTAGAAGTCTGGAAAAGTTTGAAAGACAATTTATTTTTTTACTTTTACTCCCTGCCTAATATTTAAATTGATATCTCATAAAATTACTTCCTTTGTAAAGTTTTTCCTCTTTTTCATAACATTTGTTTTACCTTTCTTTTTTGTTTAAAAAAATTCCACAGTACAGCAGTCTGGCTTCCTGGGTTTTAATTGCAAGAAACTCATTAATTTCTGTTAGTAAATATGCAGCTTTTCATAGTGAACAATGTCTTTGAATCCTCAGAAGAGGATTATGAGTTATTTCTTTATGCTACATATTGAGATTACAAACTACAGCCAAAGCATAGAGACTTTGTAATTACGTGCACAGAGCTGACCTGTTTTAGGGCATTTTCTAGGGTCTGTAGAATCTCTGTTTATGATTTACTAGATAAAAGCATTTTGCATGTTTTTTATTCATCTTCTGTTATCCTTAATCCATTTTTATACTTTGTTTTGTTTTGGGGTTTTGTTTTGGTTTTGTTTTGTTTGTTTTTTTTTTTAATAAACCAAACATAGCCAGCTTTATTCAGAAAAGAAAGGTGTTTACAGTTTTAATGGCTGGTTAATCCAGTGAGATTTCAGATTCTTCTCTACCTTACTACTTATCAGTGAAAATTTAAAAGAATGTATTTATGGTAGCCTTTATATTTTCATTGAGGTGTTAATAAACATTTCCATACATTTTTACCAGAAGCAAAGCGGAATAATTATAAGCAAAGGAATAAAGTTAATTCTGGAATCCTGGTTCCTCATTGTGCAAGGCATCAGAGAATCGTTCTAATAGACCTGACATACCAATGAACACAAAATGCTGTGACTTTGAGACTTAAAGCTCTCTTTCCACTTGAAAATTAGCCACAGACGGTCAGCAGCAGAAGTCTCATAGATGGAGAAGGAGTTTCTTCCAGATAGAAACTGAACGTTTGCTTTTAATGCCTCTTCTTATATAGACTCCACCAACCTGACTGCCTCCTTCCATAAGTAGTTTTTCCCTCTTATTAAAGCTGAAATGGAACAAAACATCTGGATTGCAAGATTGCAATGTCATCTGGTCAGTTTTCCAACTGGGATGATTTAGGCAAAGGAATCCAGTGATAAAATGGCAGAATCAGGATCCTCGGGCCTCTCATTTTGCTTCTGCAGTACAGCTGGACTTTGAGCTGAAAGGCTGAGAGTATTTCAGAGTTGCTGCCAAGTCTCCGTCTCAGTCAATATGCTCATTTTAACAAAGACTCTTATGATCCTGTGCTCTGGGAAACGTTGTTAAAAGTCATATTCTTGCCAAAGCCCAAATGCTAAACACCTTTACATGCACAAAGTGTATGATGAAGCATTGCTCTGCTTGTTCAAGGAGATGGGAAAGAGCAGTTACATTGAAAAGAGTGAAATAATAAGTTGCCGTGGTTTAGCCCCAGCCGGCAACTAAGCACCACCCAACCGCTTCCTCACTCCCACCCAGTGGGATGGGGGAGAGAATCAGAAGAGTAAAAGTGAGAAAACTCGTGGGTTGAGATAAAGACAGTTTAATAAGTAAAGCAAAAGCCACGCACGCAAGCAAAGCAAAGCAAGGAATTCATTCACTACTTCCCATGGGCAGGCAGGTGTTCAGCCATCCCCAGGAAAGCAGGGCTCCATCACGCGTAACCATTACTTGGGAAGACAAACGCCATCACTCTGAACGTTCCCCCCTTCCTTCTTCTTCCCCAGCTTTATATATGGAGCATGACATCGTATGGTATGGAATAGCCCTTTGGTCAGTCTGGATCAACTATCCTGGCCGTGTCCCCTCCCAACTTCTTGTGCACCTGGCAGAGCATGGGAAGCTGAAAAGTCCTTGACTAGTGCAGCAACAACGAAAACACCTCTGTATTATCAACACTGTTTTCAGCACAAATCCAAAACATAGCCCCATACCAGCCACTATAAAGAAAATTAAGTCTATCTCAGCTGAAACCAAGACAGAAGTGTAGCCATATATTGGCATTTTTTTCTCATCCTGACTCCCCCACTCCCTGAACTTTGGTCTCACCAATTTTAGAGGAGGATGGAGGAGGATTGGGATGCTGGATACTGAGGAATTGCACCTGCTCAGTCTCAGCCTTGTCTTATCCCACAGGGTAGCATCTACTTGTTTGGCTTCTTCCATCACCCTATTTTCTGGGCCCCTCATTAACTTCTATTTACTTAATCTTGCTACCCAATGAACTGTTATTATCTCATCCCACTCATATGCAGATGGTGACTGACCCACAGAGAAGCTAAATATCCTATTCAGTGTGATTCAGAAGATCTGATGACAGAATTCAGCTGGGATTCCCAAATCTAGCCTATGAATGTTTGTTCTTGCCTGGATGAGTTTAAGGGCAAAACTTGCCTCTAAAAACTGAATGATTGTATTACCATTACCTAGATACCTGTTCAAATATTTTCTGAAATGGAAAAATTGGACCCTGTGTTTTAATTCCTAAAATCATTTAATAGTATCCACACCTTTCCATGTCCTCAATTTCCCACTGCTTGAAAGTATTAGTAAGTTTTTGTTTCAAATGCAAATATATCCATCCCCAATCTTCTCCAACACATATGTTTGTACACTTGCTTCTCTTGCCAATTCGAGTAAGTTGCAAGAGTGCTACGTTTTGCCCTGCAGCTGATGTTGAGTTTAATCAGACATACTTTCTTTAATCCATGACACCTCACCTTAGAGACTGGCCTCCCATGCAAAGTCAGCAAATGTCTCCTGACAGTTTGAGGATACCATATGTCCTGAATACCCTTCATGCAATAATATCCTCAAACACTTCAGAGAAGTTGAGCATTTCATGAGTATCCTGGTAACTTCTAAAACAAGTTGAAATATTCTGTGCCTTCAACACAACAGTTTAATGTTTACTTCAGAAAATAATTGCACCTTTCTATTTTCTCTGCTGTCTGAGGTGCTCTGTCAGTGAAGACAGGGAAAGGGAAAGATTTAAATTCTCATATAGTAGCCCCATTCCCTGGTAGACACATTGTGTGATTTCATGTAATGTAAAGGGGAGGCCAAGAGAGCCAGCTGGTATCTTGGTCATCTGTATCTTTCTTTCAAATCGAGGAGGTAACTAACAGGAAATAACAGCATGGCAATGCAAAACTAGAGTCTAATATATGATAAAAGCACACCTGCATAGCTCCTGGGCTTTGCATGACCACTTTTGCATGACCATCACAACGATACTGAAAAAGGGTGTATATATATATTTAAGAAAATATAATTCCATTGCAAAGTGTAAGTTACCTTGTTCTCCACCATTCCCTTCCCAATGCAGTCATTGACCCATACTCCCATGTAAGTCTTTCCATTTACTTCAGTAGGGGTTAAGTTACACCTGTGCCCAATGCAATCCTCTGAGGGTTAGGGGAAATTCTTTTCAATGGTCTCAGCAGCATCTGCTAATCTATTTGTGCTGTGTGTCAGAAGACTTTTACAAAACATTAGGAGTTTCACACTTGGGACCTTAGTCATAAAATGAAACTTTTAGGGCTAACACCCATTAGTGTGATTAATGAGAACTAGAGCCTGAGAGAAGAGGTTGAATGGCTATGAGACTGAATGAATCAATTGGGGAGTCATTAATAGGACAAAATTAAATTGACTGAAGCAGAATAACATCAGGGATGACAAGTTTACTTATAGCTATGCAGGACAGCAATTCTTACTGCTCACGCAGCAGTTCCCTGCTTCCATTAATTCCTCAGCAAAATTTTGCCACGTTATTGACACACACACACACACATACTCACACACATACTTATAACATATTTTATATTAATTGACTTATTTGCAATATTTTCACTGATTTGTCAGAAAAGTGTATATATATCAAATGTTTAAAAAATTGAGACATAATGTCTGTGATAGTGAATGTCAAACACAATAGGAAGCTGCATCTAATTTTGCCTGTTATGATAAATTTCTCTCACTTTATGCCTCTTCTAATTACTTTAAATTCCTTCCTAGTTTTTATGAGGACACCATGAGAAAATTCAGTGCAAATGGTGGATTAAAAATGTTCCACACCAAAATGTCATTCATTTATTAAGTAATTGGAGACAATTTTCCTACCAGGTGTCCCTTTAAAGTACATTTTCCCAGTACTGTGTATTGAATGAGCATTGCTCATGTTCATACTTTAAATTGTTCTTTCTTTTTTTGTCAACACTCTTCAGTGCAGTAGCATTGACATTTTGCATT
Source organism: Mycteria americana (assembly GCF_035582795.1). NCBI lineage: Eukaryota > Metazoa > Chordata > Aves > Ciconiiformes > Ciconiidae > Mycteria > Mycteria americana. Next base: position 113,320,087 of record NC_134366.1, on the reverse strand, counting down.
TCTATCCTATTTAAAAAATGAAAGGAAATTGTGAAAGTTGTGAATCAGCTGCACTCTCCCATATTATGCTATTAAGCCCTAAGATTTCAGTGCCTTTAGAGTTAAAATACAGACTAGTACTTCCAACTGTACAACCTGAAATTAACTGAGTTTTCAATTCTTCGTAGAAGCAACCCATAGAAACATTAGTTATTCTTCAAAGAAAATTGCATTTTTATTTAAAATTCTCTTGCTATTACTGTGGTTTACTTCCTTCTGTCTGAGCTAATGGTGTTTTACATCATCTTGGTTTTTTCCTTTTTTCCATTTTTTTTTAAGGATAGTTTACTTATTAAATCACATGCCATTCAGGCACTTCAGAAAATTGTTAATGCCCTTGACCTCTTACTGCAATGAGTGCACTCTGCAGTGGAAGTGCAGCTGATTGCAATTGCTGTCATGACCATAATAATATATCGTGTTAAATCAGATTTTTCAAGAAAGCAACAGATGATTAAAAATGTTAATTAGACAAATGATAATGAGTCAGGCAAATAAATAGAAACTGAACAGAAAGAACATAATTATTAACAAGATTCAATAAGTAAACCTGGGTTTGCAATTTCAAGGACAGTTTTTCTAAGGGGCAATGGTTGCACATACATGTTTTGCCAAGATATCTATAGTTCTATTCTTTGAGAGTGGAGTCCCTGTCAGAATTCAAGTCATTGTGAATTTTGATTTGAAAAGAGTCATGGACGTTAATGTGAGGATAAAGGACTTCAGTTAAGTTGCTGGGGACATATGTCAAAGAGGACTATGCAGATCATCTATGAAAGATGTTTCAGTCTGCTGCATTATTTATAATGAAAATGAAATTAAGAAGATTCTCCTCTTATTCCTATCATGTACACTAGCAAGGCTTCTTTGACATCAGTGGATCCTCACCTCTGTTCAAGACTAGAAATTTGGCCTTGATTGCTGAACCATCAATAACAAAAGACTTTATTTTTTTTTTTTCCCAGTATAAAATCTTACTTTAACTGGCGATGCCTTATTCTGTGTTGTTTTTTTTTCCAGAACGATTCAATGTATATCTTATGCCTACACCAAATTTAGATATCTATGGGGAATGTACAATGCAGATCACACACGAAAACATCTATCTCTGGGACATCCACAATGCCAAGGTCAAGCTGGTCATGTGGCCTCTGAGCTCTTTGAGGAGATACGGACGTGACTCAACGTGGTTCACATTTGAGTCTGGAAGGTAAGAGCTAAGGAGAAGCAGCAAGAAGAAGAAATAAGCAGTGATTTTTGAGAAACAGTCTGATAAGTTAGATTAGCCTCTCATTATAAAGACGGAATACATGGCCTCTCCACAGACTTCTGTTTGTTGAATATTACTTTTCAATATAATCAACCCAGTGTCCAAAATAAATGTTAATATGTCTTATATTTAAAATGAGCTTAAGCTTCCTCTGACTTTTATTTAACTGTGGTTGAGTTGTCATTATTAAGGTTTATAAGTCTCACTGTGCTTCAACACTAGTGTGGTATAATTTGAGTACTTTTGATGTAGAAGAAATTAATTCTGGATCATGGAAAAGGCTCATCACACAGTATGAATGGAATAACTTCCGTTTACGGTAGATATTACTCTTTTTGGATGTTCCTGATGACTGATTGCTGCCCTAGAGTATAATTGCAAGCAGGAGTACAGAGAACATTGTGAACCCATAAAAAGGCTAGCTCTTTTTTCTGCCTGCAGTTTTAATCCTCATTGCCATTTCCATCCTCAGGTCAGTTTTAACTGTCTGTGGAGCTCTGTTTTGCCTCCCTTTCATATCTTTTTAATGCATTTCATATCTTGCTGTTAGGTTCACTGCCTTTTCTGTGTTTCTGTGCAGAAATAATTCTGTGTTTATCTCTGTCTTTGGTGATGTTTCATCTTGTATTTTATGGTTCTAGACTTTTCTAAGTTTGTCATACTCCCTTATGCGGAGCCTGAATTTTCTGAAGCAATCTGTGAAATTACAGGTGTCTCTACACTCTTGGGTTAGCCACACTACCTTGTTAAAAATCTTTATATGCATTTTGATGTGTACTTATTCAATATCATTAAACAAATATTCATAAAAGTACAGTTGGTGATCGCAAACAAAAACATGGATCAAATGGACCCTACAGCCTAAGGAGGTAATGACCAAAGTTCCTCTGCAGTTTCTTATAGATGGGAGTTACCACTTAACTCGTAACTTTGTATATCCAGACTGATGTCACCAGAGCATTTTAGTGCTCTGCTACTTTTCTGTGATGACTTCACCATTAAATATCATGAAGCCATCATTACTTTTTTTTATTTAATATTGCTTTACTAAAAATTAGCAATGTCTGCCCCATGTTTCAATTTAATTTCAATGATTAAGCTGTGGGGCTTATTCAAATATACAATTTTAGCAAGAATAATTTGCTAAATCATTCCTTCCCCTAGGCCTCAGACTACCTCATGTGAAACTAGTTCAAGCGACATACCTACGCAATACCAGAAAACAAATAAATGCCAAAAACAATGCCTGAAACCCACCATATTATTCTGGGGGAAACCAAACAAGGAAGCAAACAAACAAAGAAACAAAACCCCTAGGATTTAGCTTTATCCCATTCTTTGTGAATATCCCACTCATCAGTACTAACAAACTATGTATAGTGATTGTATATATACAAGTAAAATGTGAGTTTTATCTCTCTGCCTTTTCAAGCCTCCTACAGTATTTTAATTCCATACTAGTATCTGAATATCATCTTCCCCTCCAATCTATGGACCATGCAACCTGATGAAAAGTGGATTGTTTTCCTGTGTCTTATTATTATGAGCTAGCTCTGCCTTTATCTGTCATGCTTTATTGTCTTTGATCAGATTCCTCCCTTTTGCTTGCTTGGGAGTGCTTTATCCATCTGATTTGGAAATGCATAAAGACTAGATTTAGACTGGCAGAAAAATGTAGAGGTAAAAAATAGGACTAGAGAAAAGTCAGTATCTTCAAGAACATCTGAAGACTATATAGGGCAACACTAATGCTCATTTTAAAATCTGTTGTTTATTTTGGGGGGTTTTATTTTTATTTTTTAATCAGCATCTTTCTCATCTTTCTGAACATGATTTTCTTTGTCCCTTGATATGCTAGTACCTTAATACAGTAAATTCCTGGTGCATGCTGTCTTATCAGAAGTGAAGCACTCATCCATGTTTTATGAGAATGTTACGCAGTAAAAGTATTGTTGCTTTAATTTTTCCCTAAGGCTTAAATATTAAATGTAGACAATTGGTTTAAAGGAAATATTTATAAATAAGTTTTTATTTTTTACTGAGTTTTAGCAGCTATGCATTATATGTGTATGTGGTTTGCATGAACATTAAGAGCTCAGTTTTAAATATTTATTATCCATCCTCAATTTTGGTATTACTTTGAGAAAATAAATCCCTCCCATTAAAATAAATGGACATATTCACAAAGAGATACTATGATAAATAAAAGGATCAAAATTAAGCTTTCAGACAATTAAATTTATCTTTTAATAAATATATTGCTTTGCATTTAAATGGAATATGGACTTGAATGTATAAAACTAAAATGTTCACTTGTCTAATGAAATGTGATAACTACACAATTTGGAGGATGTCTAAAGTATGGGAGGAATGAACACAGATTCTTTTAAACTGCCAGATTTTTCTGTTTAGTTTTGCACTGAATTGGAGTTTGTAAATATGTATCTTTGCACTACCTAAGAAGTTAGATCCATCCTTATTTTTCATTATTTAGTGAACCAATGAAAGTAAATATTTCTTGCACAGTGATTTACTTCATTTGTGTTCTTCCCTATCCAAACTCTGCTGAGATTTGGGGGAAGCACAGTTTTGTGTGGCTTAGTTCAATGCTGGATGGAGAGATTCTCATTATTTAAAGCACCTGATTAGGGCTAATCCCATGCAATCTATCCATCAATCAGAAAATAGTAATTCACAGCTCCATTAAGCACTACAGTAGCTTTGTACTGATTAATACTGTGCATCGAACACAGTGAATGGATCCCACAGTAATTCAGAGCACCTGAGGTAGGAGCCTAGCATTTACTTTTCCAAGAGTTAGGCTTTCCACCTGACCAGCTTCGGATTGGCTTAGGGAATTTTAATGTTGAACCATCAATGAGTCAACAGGATTTCCTTAATTTATGGACACATATAATGTGTTCAGACACCTCATTCTCATTATTTTGGGTATTGGATGTGTTGGAGACACTGTGCCTAAGAATGCAGTTGATCTGCAGGAGTGCATTTATTTCTCTTCCAACTTTTTGAACTGCATACGTGAGCATTAGTCCCTGACTGTCTCTGATTTTAAGCCCCTGAAATGGGAAGTGTGCTCCTTATGGAACTGCCCGCCTAACGGTCCAAATGAAGGTAATGTAAATTTGCACCAGCTTGCATAAATTACATGCAATCCAAGAAACATGCCAGAAAAGTAGTAGAACAGGTATGGATAAAATATCTCATAACCCAGATCAGGTGTGAAGACACTGTTTTCAGACTCCTGCGAAAGTTACAGGATTTGCTTTGCTGATGTTGTAAATCGAACAATCCGTAACAAAGGCCATAAGCAATGTTTAAAATTCACTCTCTGGAAACTGCAAAAGGCAGTTGTCCAAGCTTTCCTTTTAGCAAAACAAGCTGGCTGAGGCACCTTCTTAGGAGCATAAGAGGAGACTCCTAAGAATTCAGAATTGCTTTTCATCTCTTGGGTGAGGCAGTGAGAAAAATAAACACATATGGACTCTTTGTTCCTTTTGAAATGTTCTTTCTTTTGCTTTGTTGCAATTCTGCCATTTATGTTAAACAATATTTCCTATGTATGGAAGCTGTCTGGTCAAGTGCATTAAGTGCTGGCCAGAAGTATTAAAAAAAAAAAGCCAAAGTCAAGCTGAAGTCAAGTTAAACAGAGTGAGAAAATACAATAAGGGGATGGGCTGTGGAAGCCCCAGCCAAATTTTGTCAAATACTGTAAGTTTCTAGCTCAGTAGAGAGCTGGAGGCAGTAGGTTTGTTCTTGGAGTTTTGAGAACAGAAGGAGACACCAATACATGCCATTTTTCTGAAATATATTTTCTTCTATTTTGTAGACAAGACATTGAAATTTAAACAATTTCAAGTATTTCCAAGTTTATTCTCTCTGTGCATTCAGAGAGACCCATTGAACCACACTTGTTTATTTGCCTTTGATTTTGTTTTTTTCTTCATCAGAGAAAATCTACTGAAATGTGGTATTCTCTGTCACGTCTAAGATCTGGAATCTGTTTCTTTGGTTGAGAAAAATATTAAGCTCAAGCATTGCAGAGTGGTAACATGAGAATTTCTCAGATTCTTTTTTCCCTTTATGCGACCCAAGACTGACATACTCATTTTCTCAGTGGTAGATACACAGATGCTAGGGTTATCTGAAGCAGAAAGTTCAGTATTTGCTTCAGGCACTACATCTGACTGAAACCTTTCATTTGTCTGTCAGTCCTCTGTGGCTATTTTTGGTATTAATGTGAAATGTATTAGTCAATTAACCCTTAAAGTTAAGTTACAGGAAACATTCTCTTTTTCCCTTGTGTGGGGAGAGGCCCCTTACGTATGTGCTGCATGAGATGATAGTTGTTCTGGGACTTCATACACTGATGTACATATCAACTTAGGTCTATACCTCCCTGAAGAGAAGCCTTCAATTCCTGATTGCTGGTGGATTATCTAAATTGTGGATTAAGTTTATCATAGGTTTATAATGGAATTATAAATCATATATTATAAATCATTCTAAATATCATTATAAACCATAAGCTTGTCATAGAATTTGTAAGTAAGTCACTTTGGATTGAGCAGCAGTATGAGCACTCGTGCAGCTGCAATAAATAGATTTATCATTTCACATAAATGTTAGTTCAGAGCTCTCAGTATCCCACACTTAAGAGTTAAGTTTGTTAGGAACTTTTTCTTCTTTTACACCTTTGTAATATTTTCAAAAAGCCTAATTACCCATGATATGAATTTTCTGTGGTTTTATCTGTTTTCTCACTGCCTCTTCCCTTCTTTCTCATATTCTTTCCCCAAGCGGTATATATTGCTAAAAACTGAAAATAACTTTAAAAAAGAAACAGGAATCTCTTGTATGTATTCTCCCCTTGGTTTTTTCAGTAATCACATAGCTCTAATTTTAGGAAAAGTGGCGTTTTTACCACTGAAAAGGTTTAATTAGTTCCTGGTATTTAGCAGTGCCAAGGTTATACTGTAATATGTTTTAACTGTAGTTCCATTCCTACTTTTTTTCCATTCCAACTTCATTCCAAGTCTCAATTTGCCTCTGCCAAATTCTTGACCTGGAATAAGTTCTGTGTTAGTCATCTGATTCACTTAAACCCTGCTTAAAACAGAGTTGTGTGTTTAACTCATCTACAGGACTCCTACTCTGGTTTTGATCATGGTACCTAATCTAAGAACTCTTTTACTAGCAGAAACTAATATAGCTCTTTGTAAGTGATTTATAAAGTGCTCATTGCATTTTGTCTCTGCCAAGGCTCCTCAGACTGCTCTAGCATTGGTAAGTCAGAGCAAGTTCCACCAAAACTCACACAACAATGAAATTCTCTACAGTATAACTGAATATGGCAAACAGAGAGAGGAAGGGATTATATAGAAGCTTCTTTATTCTAAATTTCTATTGTACCTTCTAAAGTGTTCTGCTTTTTTTTAGTCCATTTTGAAAATTCAGCCATGATATACACACCTACAAAAGATTTTCTCCAACTGCCAAAGAATGCCTGAGCTATTCCGCTTTGCTGTGAAAGCTCTAATTTTTATGAGAAAAATAATGGCATCTTAAAAAAGACAATATATTGAAAGAATAAAGTTACCTTTATTAAGCTGTAATTTTATCACAAATAGATTGAGAAGTCAGCGGCTCCCAGGACAGAGCAGCAAGCTCCACAGATGAAGTTGTGTAGCATAGTAATGAACAAATTTATAAATACTAAATTGATAGGAAGGAGCACATCACTAAGTCATTAATTCACCATTGCCTAACCAGTAAATTTCCTTATGAATTTGTACTGAATGAAACATATGCAGTTACAAAAACAGTCACCTAAAGTTTGTCCAGTTAACACAAAAGCCATACAGCTCAGAAGGAAAGCAGAATCTCTGTGGTATCTATAGAAGTGGCTCATGTTTGCATATTTTACAACCCAGAGGGTGCAGCGTGAGTTTTCAGCTGCTCACTAGATATCCAATATCATTGGTATAATTCAAATGTTACAAAGCTTTTTAATGAAATCACTAAGAATTGTATTGTGTTTGCCTAATGTATTAGCAGACAGCATGTTATGTTCCTTCTGATGATCCTGAGATAGCCTGAACTGTGCCTTTCAGTTGAAGTGCACAATTTGCCTTCTCCCTTTGTAACACGGTTGGATATCATAATCAAAATAGGGCTTGTTTTAAAATATTTTGAGACCAGCCACCATTTTTCTTTCAGATGGCTTTACATCCACGCTCGGGGCCAGATGGTTTGTTATTTACTTACCATATTCTAATTGTCCCTTTTTCATACATATGCTCTACTCTAAGCATGCATTGTTGGATTAATATTCCTCATGCTGAATATGACTAACAAGGTTATTGCTGTGCAATGTATGAGCGGAGAAGAAGCAGACAAAATAATTTATATGTTCTTAATCACATTAGGACTCACTTATTGTTTCAACTCTACATTTTAACCTTTGAATTCCAAAATGAGCAATAGCCATAATTAATCTGATATGGCAGTTCTGAATAACTTGAGATGCCCCAGCAGCAGGTCCTTTTCTCTCCACGAGTCATAATAACATTTAACCTTCTACCTCAAAATACAGGAGGACTGAAAGATCTCAGATTTGAAAAGTAAAAAAAAAAAAACATTAAAAGCCCCCTTTAAAAAAAATCTACAGCAAAACTCAGAAACTCATGTATACAAAATCCTAATAAATTTCATAATGCTCTTCATTTTTCGTATAGATTCCATTTACAAGTGCCAGGGTGTCTATTTTAGCCATTAAATACTGTTGCATCTCTCCCCCACTAAGCCTATTTGCATGAGCTGATTAAAAATGCTGCAAGTGGGCACCTAATTATCTATACAGACAGTAGGAGAGTGTTAAACACTTTACAAAGGGCAATCCAGAAGGCCACGTTTTGCACAGAGAACCATCTAGCCAGCAAGAATGCTAAGCACAAATAAATACTCCTTTTCTCCAAAGCTTGTGAATGTAGTATCATCGATTGAGGAGGAGGTTTGAAATATCCTCTGTGCTGCGGCTGTGTACTGTACAAACATAGAAGGAAGTAATCAAAATGCAAAGGCTGGAATTTGCACAACAAAAGAGCCTTGTTCATGAATATGTAGGAACCTGTGCAAACCCACGCTTGCACATACACACACGGAGCATTGCAGAAGCATAAAGGGGCACGGTTTTAAACGTTTGTGGGCTTCATTTGTTGTCAGGAACTGTGGTTCCTCGGCTTCAGCTGGCACATAGGTTTATTCTAAAGGTCATTGTAGTGTCTGAACAGTTGTCTCTTGTATGTCAGATGTGAAAAACTGCAATGGAAGTTTTATTTTTCTCTCAGTCTTGGGACTTGATTATACTAGAATCAAGTTGAGTATAGCATGACTGCCGGTCACGACTCGTGAGCTGAGAAAGCTGCTTTAGCAGGCTGGTCTTGGAAGGTTTACCTAATATCTGCCTAATTCCCCCTGTTCTCTCAGATAGTCTTAATTCATTGTTCTCGCAAATAATAAACTCGCTTATAAAATACCTGTTGGCATCTTTTTGTTTAACTTTACTAAGATGTAGCTTTTCTGGAGGATGAGGGTACCCAGTAACTTCTTTGCTTCAAAAAGAGGTCAATAGAGTGGTTTTGGCCTTTACTGTCAGTCACAGATGTATAGCAGTTCCAGAAGTACTTCTATATTCTGGATATAGTAATAGTGTGAGAGCAGAAACTCTAGTGTGGAAATTTCCATGGTGATTCTTTTTTTCAGTAGCTGTATTCTGGCTTTTCATTAGTAAGCTGAATGCCATTACCAACAGAGCTTTATATATGTATATTATATATACACATATCCAAACATACTTATATATGTGATCTCAGTGCACGCAGGACTGTGGTGGAATATGTGAGTAACTGTGAAGGTTACTGACGTCTTTTTTTTTTTCTATTGCTGTAGCTTTTTACAAATTTTGTTTGCAAAAATCAATCAATCGTCATGAAGGTAATGAATATTTTCATCCATTAACTTAATTAATTAATTATTAATTTCATGAATTAGAAAAACAAATTCTGCTCTTCTGTAAAAAGCTATAGGTAGACAAAACCAAGACAATAATATTGAAAGTAAATTAATGGGGAGTTTGCATTCATTTGCTTTTTGTGTTAAAATGATTTTTTTTTAATTTTATGTCCATACAAACCAAGAATACCTAGGATATTTTGCTTCAAACCTTTAAAACATCCTAAAAACCTCTGATACAGATTCTTCACCACTTCTCAACAGCTGCACCCTTAATGAAATCAAGTTACTTTTTGTGAATATTTGCTACTAAGACAAATACACACACACAACTATGTTTAAAGACACATATAGTATAACATAAAATGAGTTCTTCCAAAAATAGGTATATAACTAAATAGGAAGACCTGAAAGAGCTATCAAATTGACCATTCATGAGTAATTCCTTTAATTTTTTAGATAACGATGGTATATGCTGATTGAATACTAATCCATGTGATAAATTTCAGGTTTTGTTTTCATAAAGCATTCTGCTAAGGAGAAAACAAACCTAGTAATTGAAAACCATGTCACAGCCCTCCTAGCATTATCATACATTATGCCCCCCTCAAATATTTTACTGCAACTAAGTGTCCTCTCACTCTAATTTAAATTAACTAAAGAGCTATCAAAATATTGTCACATAGGGGAGATGGAGAGCACTTTACAGGCAGTGCCTGCTCAGTAGCGTTCTAGAAAAGTCAGGCTATTTTTGAGGTGTGCTTGACTGGTCCCGCAGGCTCCTTTAATCTTCCGCTTATTTATAAGGTACCAAAGGAAGGTTTGTCCCTTAGCCCCTGTTAGAGGAAATGCTATTAGCTACTGTGTCCCTCCTAATAGTACTTCTTTGCTATCACGGTAAGTTATTACTATTATTGCACTATTAATAATGTTGTACTCTGTAGTGTGTGATTTATTTCTGCTGTGAGTAGTCATTTGTCACATATTTTCTAAAAAGCTTCCATCTTATTAGAAAGAGGGGGGGGAGAGGCAGCATCTAATGGAATCCCTCAATCTCAGCGGCTCTAAACATCATTTGATCTTTCTGACTTTTTGGAATAAAACTCAGTACAGTGCTATATTTCACCAGGATGCTTCATCTACTTGATTATCCTGTCAGTGGCCAAAAAGTCAAATATAACATTGCACTCGCATGATTTGCTTGAACCAGTGCAACAGAGCAGATTTTCACATTTTAAAGATTTTTTTTTTTAATTCTCTGTCCAACTTGGAAAATATCCCTCCTTTAAAATGGTACTTTAAATGATCCCCGATAACTTCTTGAAAACAACATTTTTGGGGTGAATGACAGGAGAGATTTTATTTTCCTGAAATATATACTATTATGGTTGCAATTTCATTAAGTTGACTATAAAAGTAAATAAAAATTATCATCACTTATTGCAAAACTGCATTTATTAGTATGCAGTATTTAAAAACTCAAAAAAATCGAAACTATCTGACCATAAGTATCATTTACTGTCAGGAATGGGACTGAAGGGCAGAAAATTTTATAGTCTAGGTGATGATTCAGTGGAAAACCCTGAAGTTCTTTCAGATGATGACTGAGGGTGCCAAACCTTTATTTAATGAAAGAACAGGCTGGATCATCTATATTTCTGGTGACTTATTATCTAAGAGTACTGTCAGTGCCACCAGAGAATAAAGAGTGACAGCAGCAATGCAAACAACACTGGTCTGGAGAGGACCAGGGCATGAGTGTGCTAAAGCTGTTTTGCACACCCATTGCACAGCAAGTGGACCAGCTCGCTGGGTCTAAAAGAAACGCAAGGGATTGATGAAAATAGGAGGGACATAGGAGGATGAAAATTGGGGGGGACGACAGAATGGGCTAAGCCCATGGAATAGGAGGAGGTAGGAATGTGGTGATGAAATACATGGGCTCGTAAGACAGAAATAGGTAGGGAGGGACTTCTGAGTAAAAGCAAAAGGTTTTCTGATGGAACACTGTAGCAGCTTTGGAATATGTGTAGCATTTTAAGAACAACATCTAATCAGAAAGTGTGGAAGATCTGAGCAAAAAGTAGCAAGAAGAGTTTGGCCAGGATAAGTGCTTGTCAGTGGCAAATGTTGACAACACCATCTCAAATATTTCATTTCACAGGTACTTTACCTTTTTATGGGAGGCTTCTTTAGGCCCTGTTGGGCCAATTGCTCAGAGAGAAAAAAAAAGAAAAATGAGTATGATTAGCTCTCAGGCTTAGAAGCGCAGATGAAATGGAGGGCAGCCAAGAAAAAAGTGTTCAGTGCATGTGGAAGTAGTGTCAAATAGCTGGTAAAAAGGACCATCAGAGAAATTAGAGCAGAAATAGCAATACACAGAAATAGAAATGTATATTAGCATTTATCTTGAGACTAATATTCTGTCTATGATATGAAGGATACCTATAATATGAATGTTCCAGAGTGAGAAAGTGGGGAAGTACTTCAAAAGACTTTTTATATGTTACCTAGGATATTCAAAATGGTTTTAATGGCATACATGAAATAGCTGCAAACATGCCCAAGCTATTATTTGTAAATGTCCAGGGAAGGCATGGTCATCTTTTGCTGCATAAGAACTATGAATATCCATTATATATCATTCTGCCCATAAGGGATTTGAACCCTTTCTCTTCTGCCACCTCTAGTGCTTTCTTTTTGGATAGCCATATATAAATGTTTGATGAAGCCAGTAGGTATTGCATCTATAGTTCATGGATTTTTTTAAACCTGGCATACAGAATCATGGACAGAAGGGATTGACGCATTCCAGTGTTCAGAGCTGTTATAAATTTCTTATAAAAATATTACTAAGGCAGTGTAGAACAGTAGAAGCCTAAACACTGAAATATTGAACTAGACAAGTAAGCTCCAGTGTAAAAGTAGCTTGTTAGTGGTTTTTCACAGCAAAGGACAATTGCTCTTTTCATTTTGCTTTCTAACAATGCCCCAGGTTCCCTGGGAAGAGAACAGGCATGCTGTGTTTAAAAATTTTATCTATTAGAGAAGATGCATTTCACACTTTTAGATTCTACTGTTCCAAATTTGTTCTGGTGGACTTGTCAAGGTGCATTTCTTGTCAATTAGGAGCATCTTGTGCTATGCAAAAAAATGGTCTGAGGGAATATTTACCAAGAATAAATGGTGGCACATACACACAATGGCCACGGTTCTTGCCATTCTTACTTAAATCTTTTTGTTTTAAGTAAAATCCTCACTAAAGATAGCATAAAACATGTCTTTATCCAGTACAGCATCAGTAGTTTCACATAGAACTCATAATAGATATTCAGCTAAGAGAACCTAATCAGCGTAACTGATTGCTGTTAATCAGAGGTGGAAATACATATTTATCAAAACATCAGAAAATGGCTAGCCACTGCATCCCATGAACTTTTACAAAGAAGATATTTCTTGGAAAATATGTGGGGAGCTCAAGTATGTAACTATAAACTATAAATACTGCTTTCTGCTTATTTTTCATCCTTTTGTGTACTTTTCCTGTCCTTTTTCTGCATGATTTGATACATGTGATTCTTTGTGATGATTCTTTTGCAGGACTCTCTTTTTTTGTTTCTTTGTTTTTACACTCCTTTTATCCACTTGTACCTTTTCCTACCCACTTACTTGTGTAATTGAAAGCAGTGTCTTCTTTTATGAAACAAAATTTTACAAAAAATATTTTGAGGATTCTCAAGCCCTTATCAAGCTGCTACTTACCTGAACACAAACTACAATTGATTTTACCTATCAGGCTAATGAAAAACCCTTACAGAGAGTTTTCCCACTGCTGGAAGCACTAACACAAGGATATCATATACACAGTCAAAGCTGGACTCAGAGATGCCAGGTGAAGGCTGTGCGAATTGGTTAATCCATAACAGAATTGCTGGTTTTTGCAATTGAGAGAACAGGGAAAATCTGTCTACTTCTGCCCGGCTTATATCAAAGATGAAAAGTTAAAGCAAGTGGGAGGGAAGACATGTTTCCTCTCTAAATTAAATACCACATGCAGAAAATTGGTGGAAGTTCAATGAATGTTTTATACTTGTGTTGGGGGCTGTACATTTTCTGTAATTACTTTTTGATGTTATGTTATTATTGCACATCCAGTTTACCACCAAAAGCGTTATTTGACCGCTTGCATCTGTATGCATGTCTAGGTAAAGTTCAGACCAGAAACGTGGCCTTCAGCTAAGATCTTCAGTTCTTACTGTCAGCACCTGAGAAATACATCTTTTTTTTTTTTAAAGAAATCCCTACCTTGTCTCATCCCTGGTGCTTTTGTCTGTCCCAGGGGTTGCTGCTGTGGCAGGTTGCTCCCAAACTGGAGTTGACAACCTGCCAGTTTTGAGATTAGTGTTGATGAGTCCTTGGATATCATTAGCATATGTTAATTACTCATTAGTGTATGTACATAGCACGGCGAGTGTCTCTGAACCAACCCTGTCTGCCCATAATATTTGCATATGACTTTCTGAAAATTCCTCTGTGGCCACAATGGTCAAAGCGGTAGCTCTCATACCTTGAAGATGAAGAGAGTGACATTGAAAGAAGACAGCAGTGTTTAAATCCCCATCACAATAAAATCATAGTATACTGAAAGCTTCAGGGAGTGGCTGACCATAAATGCTTTAAGTGCCCAAAACCATCATTGATGGTGCATTTAAAAGGGGAGGGGATGGGGAACGCACTTGAAATGCCTTGTTTTGAAGCAGTCAAAACTCAAAAAACTCAGCAGAGTGCTCAGTGTGTTCTGTTCATCATTTCCTTGCACTTTTTGTGTCCCACTTTTGAAATGAGAGAATGCAGCATTAATTTTCCATAAACTGGGAAAACTGATGTTTTGAATACACATTATAATTAAGTGTGACTAATTCACTTTTTTTCCCTGGTTCTATGGTTCTAAACCTGGCTCTATATCAGTTCCTTAATAGTTTTTACTTCTATTGTCTTGATATTATTCATCCATCAAAAATGTTAATTGTATTAGTTCATTCCTGTTCAGCCCTCTAGAAATTTTCCCTCCTCTCCTTAAGTGGATATACTTTGATCAAAATGCAGGAAATACCTGTTTCCTATGCTTTCTGTCAAAATAAAAAGGAGAGTAATGACACAAACACAGTATCTGTCTGCATCATGGTAGGTGCAGTGTGTTTCCAATAGCATTCAATACAGGGATGAGAGGTTATTGAGGCATTATAAGACAAATCTTCTTGTAGATCACTTCAAATGTGGTCCTATGTTAAATTCTTAATAACATATTTGTTGGTACGTGCAGATGCAAAACTGGTTTTTATTAATTCTTTTTAGTTTAACTTTTAGGTTGAGCATGATCAATTACTCCAAATATTGTTGGCACCTTTACAATAGTGTCCAGTGTCATAGCTTCTAGGCACCCCAAGTTCCTCAAAGATGAAGTAAAATGAACAATTATACCTACACAAATTAGTTCCTTGGCTGTTACTATGCTAACATCTGTTAACTGGCAGATGCCTTCATCTTACAAAACTCATTACTCCCTGAAAGAGGATCGAGTGGACTTGACAGTGTTAGGTTTACAGTTGGTCTAGATGATCTTAAAGGTCTTTTCCAACCTAAATGATTCTATGATTCTATGATTCTATAAGTAAGTTCAGAAGTGTGTCACACTGTGTTCAGAATTAATTCAGACTCTAGCGAGTATCATCTGAGAGGATTTCTATCTGCAATACCCTGAGCAAGGAGCAGTCCCAAACCTAACAGTAACCTTAGGGCTCCAGAAGGAAAAAAAGAAGAAAATAAAGATCCTGGACCACTAAGTTTTATTGCTTCTATTGTAACAAGTAGTGACGCGCTGCCACAGGGCTCCTGTATTATTACACTATGATTTATTTTAACCAGTAATGGCCTTATTGGGGTTTTATATCTAACATTTTTGTATTTATCAAAGTCAATGGTATTCATGTAGATTAATGCTGCTTCACCTGTGTTCTGCTACGGAAGACAGTGAGAGGAACTAATATTGTTATGGGAAGTGTTTGTCTTCATTGGGGAATAATAGGTCTTAACAGGGTGGCAGAAGTCCTGTAGCAAATATTTATATTTGAATATGATCCCAGCTTCCAGGACTTGGAACTTATACCCCTTTCATTCAAAAGTGAGATGAAAAACAATAGCCAAACCATGATGAGTGAAAAGGTTTAATCAAAAAAGTGTAGCTGTTTGTAGTCCTTGCAATCTCTTTGTTTTTCTCAGACCAATGTTTTTCATTGGTCTGTTTGTTGTACAGCCAACTATAACTGCTACTTCTGTGCTAAAATGATAATAGTAATATATGAGTTCTTGGTTTATCTTTCACAGAGCTGGTAAAAATAGATACTCGTCCAAGACACTGTTAAATAGTATTTCATCATTATCAACAAGACCGAAGATTTACAACCTAACAAACAGAACTAATTATCTAACAACATTTTCATGTTTGTTCTGTTACTTAAACTGTCAAAAATGCAAATGTCTTGTGTATTTAAGAACATGTCAACAATTGGTTTTATTATCCTCTCTTTGTTTTTGATAAATTCCCTTTTTGCATAATATCTGTGATTATTTATTTTTTTAAAGAAAAAGTTAGGGGGTCAAAAGTCTCTATAAAGTGGATTGTTTTGCATATACATATACATTAATTACCTAGAATGATTTCTCAAATAATATGAACTGAATACTGGCACAAGAGGGTAATTGTCATGTGCAACGTAGAATCCTTCTTACTTAGAGGTGATAAAGCACAAACAGCACAGTTCAATCTTCCCCATCAAAATGTCTAGGTCATGTTTTATGTCTATAAGCAGGAAGAGGCAAAAAATGTAGTTATAGTCATAGTAAAGTATTTGGGATTCAACTTGTTAGACTCCAGAAAATGGCTTCTCTTATTTGCTACAGTTTAGTTTCTAGGGTCTAGGAAATAGAAAACAGAGCCTCTGCACAGCATGTTTACCATTACATATGGATATATTTCATAATTACATGTCAACCTCCACATTCTACCTTTTATACATGACTTCAATAAAAGTCAGCTTTTCTGCTTTTTATACTGTAAGTAGCATTGAGAATGAGTTACTATCTTTAACTCTTCAGCACTAGTTACATTTATTCTGATATATTAAAGTAATTAATATAAATAAGAACATTTTAATGAGAATAGATTGGAAAGCTTGGTAGCAACCAAATAAAAGTGGTCTGAAACAAGTCCCAGACAGAACCCACCTTCTTATCAAAACTGAACCTCGGGGAAAAAAAACCATAAAACACATTTTTTTCCACTGTGCCTTATGGACAGGGATAAACCTGGTGGAAATGAATTAGGGAATGACAGTGTTAGTGGACAATCATTGATATAGTCCAGAGGAAGACACAGCCTGCTTTCTGTACTTCCATTAAGCAAAAGGTGGAAAGCATCTGACATGCAGGAATGGGTTAGCGTCCCTGAAGCTTTAGCAGTGTGATATATGCCCCACTAGTCTGAATGTGCTATCACAGAGGGCAGCGCAGAGACAGCGATTGTAGAGGCAACAAAGGCAATGAGAAGAAAAAATATCCCAAGAGGCATAATTACCACCAGTACTGTACAGAAATCTCTCCCATCTGACAAAACAAATAAAAACATGCTTTTATGAGAAAATTTTTGTTTATATTATATGATACCACTTAAATGGTCATTTGGTTTAGGCGGAAAAAGAAATAATCTTACTGGGAAAAAACACTATTCACACAACAAATCTCCCTTTTAGAGGGAAAATCTGTAGGGTAATGCATCTCTGTTCAGAAAGACTAGCAACGTATTCATCAGACTAGCACAGAAGATTTTTTGTTACTGCAACTGCATATAATATCTTAAAAAGATGTGCAACTATCACTTGGAAAGTATTAAGATCCTCTAGGAAATATTGGAGAAGGACTGCTGGATTCCTCTGAGTGACGGAATCCCAGCTACCTGGGAGCAAATCAACACTCATTTCCACTCCATCTCTCAGCATTTTCCTTCTCAGAATTGCAAAATGTTGCCATAAATGGTCTTAGTAGGAAAGCTGCTTTGATGGCATAAAGGATCCTTTAGTTCTTTTAGTTAAAAATGCTGAGGATGACTCAAGAAATACAAGATCTGACATTGAACAAATCTTCAGGGCTAAGCTCCACGATCAAGTTACTGAGCCATATCAGAGGTGTGGTAATACTCCATGTTCCCTGTACTAACTCAGGCCAAATTCCAGGAGATTCCACATGAAAGCAAGCTAATTTAAGATTAAACACTGCTATCTATATCTCATAAGCATGTGCAAGAACAGTGGAAAGTTACCCACCTCAGCTGAAGTGCAACAACTTGACAATAAATGTTATGGAGGAATGTCTATAGCCAGCAATTAGTAGATATCATGCATAATTACTTTTTTGTGTTGTATATTCTTGCCAGTAAATAACCATCATTAAGGGGGGCAGGCAGATGCCTCATATATCAGATAATTTTCATTATTTGCTTCTCAGATCATAAAATTGCCAGGATACCTGTTTAACACTTTGGATAAAACTCTGAAATGCTGACAGCAAAGCATGGCAATCTAACTCATTATTCATGTACGGTATGAGTAACAGGCTACACTCAGAACATTTAGAGAGTCTGTGTCTGCTTGTTCTGGATGTTGCCCTTTATATCGTTGGTGATCTTCATTTCCCTTTCACAGATTTTTCGTAGGACATTTTCACTGCTTTCACCGACCTTGTCCCAACTTTAGGTCTTTCTAACCACGTCTGCTGTCAAAGTTCTATACCTGAATTAATTACACTTGGTGCACATTTCCCATTAATTGTCTTCTCTCTGCTTCACTCATAGACCTTTCCTAGGTCCCATACATATCCTATTTATGTAGTTATCTTTTTTCTTATTGATTCCCCCACCAAATGTATTCATTTTTTGCCTGCTTTATTGTAAGTTAGGATTCTTATAAACATTTTTTTATTTCTTCCTCTGTTTTTCTATCCTTTCAACATAGAAGTTGACTTACAATTTTATAAAAACATACGTAGTTTATTTTGAAGTTGTTTTGATAAGTATTCCTAAGTATAAAACGAGATTTTTATCTAAATATACCCCAGCCACAAAGATTTTATTTGCTTTCCTTGCTTTTTTTTTGCTTTCTCTGGAAAGAACAACTTTGGGAGAAAGCAAGCTAGCATGTGTTGAAGGCTGGAATGAGCAAAGAATTTGGACCCTCAGGGGAGCTTTGCACTCATTTCTTAGTGAGGTCTACTAGTTAGCTAGCCTGTCTTTAGCGTATGCTGTGTGTAACGTCCTTGCACACAAAGAACAAACAGGATTTCTGTCAAAATGGCTTAGCTCAAGTTGAGATAACAACAAACAAGGAAAGAACAAAAGTTAGATATACACAAGAGAGAGAGTGTTTGTGTGTCTCCTCTGATAATCTAATTAAATTGCAGGCAAAATTGCTAGTTTCCACCACTTTTTAGAAAATCAAAGCTGTAGCAACACAAGAAATACGTGTCTCAGTTCAGAGTTAAATTTTGCATACCAATTAGTTCTTTCCTGACTGACAGCCACAGCTTCAAGGCTTGAAAGAAAGGCTGTCTTTTATTTACTGCTCAACTTGTGACAGTTACAGGTCTGGTCCCATAGGTAGAACCTTCTTCAGCATACAGGAAATAAGCACTAACTAACTTCATTTCTGGGTCTTGAAGTGTCTGAGTAAACAGCTTTTTCACATTAAGTGCAGACTATGCAAGAGCAATTACATCCAGTTTGGTACTGGTAACCTTTAGCACTCTGATTACTGGACAATACCTGTTCATGGTCTGTTCTCATTTAAAAATTTAAAGTCCATTTTTATTTAAAGAACTAGAAATACTAAACTAGGGTAGTAGCTATTTATTATGTATTAGTTATTAATAGGTATAGTTATTAATAGTAATTAGTTATTAATAGTAATAGTATTTTATGATATTTTTTCAGCGCCTATTTGAGAATGTTTACCTTTTTTTAGTTATTTGTATGTAGTTTTATATACTTTTGAGTAATGAATTTACAAATCAGCCATTATTTCTTTAATAATTATTTATGGGTAAAAAGAAATCATTCGAATCCATTAAAAAATTAGATTTAGATATATGAAGAACTACAAATTTTCTAGTTACGATAGTCATTTATCCTTTCTTTTAAATCAAGGACTTAAAGCAAATAATGTTTCTGAGCATCTCAGTTTTCAGGCAACCTTCATTATTGTAAAAATGCATTTTACCCTTTACCAAAAGAGTGAAATGAGGCTGAGATGTCAAAATCTTGTCCTCTTATGCAGTTGCTGAATATTGCACTGTTAAACTTTTAAAATATTTCAACCATGACATGAGAGCACGAACCTCTATTTGGGAAGAAGTACCATATGCAAATGGTGGTCAAATCAAGTCAACAAAGTTTCCTTTTTGAAGGGAATTCTACAAGGTTAATACGTAGTATTGATTCTGCTCTAAAAGACCGAAGTTACTGTAGTGAGCAGAGGCACTGGGAAACCGTTGTGTGAATTTGGGAAATGTTGAAAAAATCTGACAATACTGGTCGGAAAATCTCTTTGGCTTGAACAGAATCTCTACCTTTGACTAAAAGCAAGAACTTTCGCTGTTGATCTCTGAATCCAGTTTGTCCTGGGCCGTAATCTTAGCTCTCACCTTCTCCAACTAACAATGATGGTTGTGAAAACCTGTGGCAGTATTTTAAGGAGTAAAAAATTTACAATTATTTGCAACACTGTTTATGTACTGGTTTCATTATCTGCCCAATTATATCATTCTGTAATGATACAGAAAAAAATGCACTTTCCTATTTCAGTCAAAGCACTTCATACGTTTTAATGCATTGAATCTTTAAGTATCCTAAGGCACAGGTTAATGACATTCCTGTTTTAAAGTTGGAAAACACAGAAATAGAGAAGCTAACATCAGCATGATTTCAAGCATCCGCAGACTGTTAAGTCTCTCATCAAAAGATTAAAGTATACAAAATCAGTGAAATTTTTTGACAGTGAAGGTCATACAGAGTTGGTTGGGTTGCAGTGCATAACTGAGAGAGTACCAGGAAAAGAAAAGGCCCACACCTTTCTTCTGTCTTTTCTCTAAAGTGATTCTAGGAAATGTAAAAGTTATGAAGATGTTACTAAATTGACATAAAATTATAATCAAGTTTTTGTTTATTAAGTATCAAAAATGCAGAAAACTATTTTGCAGAAAAGCAAAAAGTAATAATTATGACAAGTTTTGATCTATGCTTTGGAAAATGTAATTTTTCATTTTAAAAGGTTAGTAGAAAACATAGAGTTTTTTAAAGGTTTTGAGAAAAGTTTCAAGCAGCAATTGATTCATTTTAAAATATATTTCATAGTAACCAAAAAAGGACACAACTAAACAACCATGTGTGCTTTGAACATAGAGAAATTTGAATTTACCCACAGTTATTTCACTTTCAGTGGTAATAAAGCAACACATTCACAAGGCTAAACCTGAAACTGTAGGTTTAAATGGACAGTTATCTTGCATCTAGTAGAGGTTGTAGAGAAAACAGTTTATTTGTTCTGCTGACTATGTTTTGACTGTAAATAGAACAAGAAGTGTGTTTCAGCTCATGGGCTTTCCCATTGGTCAGATAAGTAAAGGTCCTCTGTTTTTTGGCAAAATTCTTAAGCTTAGGAGAGCACACTTACCGCTTTCCCTGTCCCCATCTCCATCATGCTTAGGAGTGTTTCTATTTTAGTTTGTGTTTCCTTGTTCTAGAACGACTGAAACTAACCCTAAAACATACCGCTGCTCTTGGTGTCATAACTAGAATAGAATAGAACAGAAAATAGAAAAGACTAGAAAAAACTAGGAAATACTAGACTAGACTAGACTAGACTAGAAGGTCTAAACTCAGAATTTCATCTAAGTAAAGCAATAACATCCTGAGGAGCTGAACAGGAAAACTTCACTATGGCAAAGGGATTCATCTCCTTGGGAGACAGATTACTAGTAACAAGTTTAGATGGAAGAAAGAAAGTTTTATTCTAACAATCTTTGCTTTTACAGAGCTCGGACGTACCAGGTACCAATTGCTCTATTCTTGAGGCTTTTAAGTCCTGTTAAACTTCAAAGCGAGTTAGGGGAATTCGGCACTTTTAAAAAATTATGCCCGTAATTCTCCTCCACCTCCAGTTTTGAGTGGCTGTGTGCATATCATCCAGCATTAGCCAGGGAAGCCCACAATCCAGACACGGGGAGGCTGCCATCAATGGCTTTCCGTCGTTGGCGTGACACATGGGTCGTGGTCACCCGCTGCGGTTGGGAAGTAGGGCCCCACGGTGCTGTCTTGGGCAGTGGTCGAGGTGCCAGGGCAGAGCTGCAGCCCACACCACTGCCGCCTCCACCCGTGGCTCATGCAGACGGTACAGACGCTGGTCTGATCGGCAGCGCTGGTGGCTAGGTTTTGCTCAGTTAAAACCGGCGGCTTAACTCCTGAATCTTAATCATGCCCTGTTGCCTGCTTCCTTGTTTTTATCCCCGAGGATTTTTCATCCTCTGAAACCAACAAAGAGATCATATTTTGCTTCAGTTTCTGAAACCTCGTCATTTATTCCAGACTTTCCATTTCATGCTGTTTGAATTTTATTAAGATCTCTTTACACAAAAGCAGAGTACCAGCTATATGATGCCCTGAGGGATCTGAAAGGCCGTTGCCATAATGTTGCAAAGCTCTGGAGATGTTTTATTTCTTCCAGAAGCTCTTTGGAGGATTGTGGCTAAAGATATAAAATACCTTAAATGTTTACATCAAGGATCTTGATCTCCGTTGGAATTTAATACAAAAGCTTTTCTTTTTTAATCTATTAATTAGCACACCACATTAATACTGGTCAAATAATACCTGTCTAAAAGGGGATTGTATTTTCTTTACATCTTGGGATGGGGAAGGCTGTTTTTATTCCAGAATTATGGATAATATCTATATGGATAATATAGTGAATCATCTATTCTTAAGACTATGACTTTCTTTTCAACACCTCAGTTGATCATTATTAAGTATTTTCACCAGCTGTTTTCCAGAAGCGCCTCTGTTTTATCTGTTTCTGCCTCCAACATTTTCTGTTAGAATCTTAGACTATTTGGCACACATTTTTCTAAAATGCTTTTTAATTCATGAGCTTTCTGGGGCCATGTTAAAGGTGTTGGAATATTAAAAAAATTAGATGCCCTTAAAAATAATGTAAACCACCAAAACATTAAAGGAATCTGGTATTTTAAGGCAAATCAAAATCTTTCTGTTGTTGAAGAATGTTATGCGTCAGTGACTCAGGTCAACATTTTTCTATCACAGATAACTGAAAACCTTTACAGGAAGTATCAGACCAAATAAAAAGGATTTTTTAATTCGATTTCTAAAATTGCAAGAAGAATTCTATAAAAATACAGAAATCAGACACTGATAATGTAATGGAACTACTAATATAAATACATCAAATTGCACTGCTGTTTAACACAGTATATATCCTGAAGTAACAGTCACTCAACAATCTAACATTGTTGTCTACTCACATTTTCTATATTTCCCGGTCTTCTTTGTCATTGCATTTACCGTATACCACTCTTCTTCCTCAGAATAATGCTACAGCGATATCACAGATAAGGATAGTAGCAGTTGCTCTCTCAAAAGGAGAAAATAATTTTTTTTTCTGGGGCTTTTTTTCACTATTTAATCTTCTTATACTACAGAAATACTGTTCCTATTGTCAAATAGACTGAATGGCTTTTGTAATTATCAAGATAGCTTTAGATGCTGCCTCACATAAATGTACTGAGACAGTTATAATCTAACCCTCTTAATGCTGTCTTTCAGTACAGCTTCTTTGCAGTGATCAGCCATAATAGCATTTTTAATTGGTCAGTGTTCTCTTAAAATGTCAACTTTTCAAAGTCATGATGTGCTACGAACTTCTGGCATCAATTAGTTAAGAGAATTAAGTTTAGCTCCCATTTACCAGTGCAGACATTTGAAACAATGCCGTAAATAGCTGACTGTATTACCTCAAGTTTTTATTCTATGATGGGCCTTATTTTTCACTATCCAGGGGATGATTAAAACTGAATTTAAAGGTTATGTTCATGGTTACGCACATGTCTTGGAATATGTCTCTCTTCAAGGGTAAAAATAACTGCGGACGTTCAGAATCCCAGAGTTTAAGTACAAAAGTTGGCATTTTCTACTGCAGAATGTGCACTTTTTATAATAGTTAGATAAAAATTACACAGTACTCATTTTTTTCCCTCCATTCTGCTTAAATCTCACTGCAGGATGTGTGACACAGGAGAAGGGCTGTTCACCTTTCAGACACGAGAAGGGGAAATGATATATCAGAAAGTCCATTCTGCAACACTGGCAATAGCAGAGCAACATGAAAGATTGATGATGGAGATGGAACAGAAGGCACGGGTAAGGTCCCTTCACCAAAATCTTTAAACTTATAAAAATTAGTAATGAACAAAAGTATGGAGTAATGGCAGTTCGTGGATTCAGCCATAATGATGGTATTAGCTGTGTGGCTAAGACAAAACAGACTTTCGGATTTATGTATTTTCATGGTCAGGGATTTTCAGCATGTGCTATACAATGATCTATTGTTGGTGTCTTTTTGGAATGGTGGATACCATTAAACATGAGATCCGTGGTTACTTTCTTAAAAATTGTGGCTCTGTTACTCAAAGATTAAGCCTTTAGCTGAAGCCAGCTATGACTTGACTATCGATGAATAAGTGTTATTTGCTCCTCATGGCCTCACAGGTGGAAAAAAAAAGTCCAGTATAAACACGCCTAGGTGACAGAAGACACGTTCTGTTTTTCTTAAACCCTGAAAGAAATTACTTCCCCTACACTGTAATAAGTACCAATGCCATGTGAGGTCAAAAAGAGCTATTTTTTAATTTTAAGTTCAGAATTTCCAGTTTGCACAATTTATCTTTAAGTGACCACTGAAAAGTTTGGAGTTTTTTAGGACAGAAAGAAAAAAGTGTTACCTGTATGCTTAGAAGTAGAGATGGTCATAAATGATCATTCTAGAAAGCTAACTTTCAAATGTGGTTTGAAGCTACCTTTATATCCACCAGAGAGGAAATATATGGGGAGGCCAGGGAACCTGGTCTGCATGCTTTTCTTCTCAGATAACCACAATTCTCCATGTATCTTTGTCCCTAGAAAGATATGTGAGGTTAATTGCACCATTTCCAGTGACTCTTTCTTCCTTCATTCCTTCCCTCGCCCACCATGTACGTGCCCACAGTCATGCAAACGTGAGTTACGTGATCCTCTCCCCACACACTTCATCACTGTCAAAATATCTTGCTCACACTCGTGAGAGAAAGGCTCTTGCAAAGGGCAACTAAAACCCCCAATGTTCAACTCTTCCTCCTAATTACTCCCCAGATAAGTCTATCTTCCTCTATTTACTGAAAAAGAATCTTGGAAAAGACTTAGATTTCCATGTCAAAAGTCAGTTATGTTGAATGCTCCCCTCAGACTCTGCATGTCTCTAAGTAAGATCTGAGATGGGAAGTCAGAAAAATTGACTTTTTGGTGGTTTATGAAGAAAGGTGGATGAGTTTTTCAATAAAACTAGACAAAGTAGGAGCATTTGCACAATAATTGAGATGCACAAACTTTGGACAGAAAAAGCAGGAAGAGGAGAGTTCACAATCAAGATTAGAATAAGGTTAGGGACATAGGAGCAATTGCTGGAAAGTTCAAGACAAGATGATAGAGTAAATGGAAGAGTATCTGAAGTAGCAGAAGTGCTGGCAAAAACCCCTGCATGCTGCTGGGCAGAAAGTGATTGAATAATAGTCCAAAACCAGGAAACAACATCATTATAAATATGTTTGCTTTTAAAGTGTCTACACCAGTAAAAGAAATTAGAGCATTTTCATGCTGCCGTAATAAGTGCTTAGACCAGGATTATACAGGATTTTCCTTTCATGGAACCACCACTTTCAGGTCTTCCAGCTATCGATTAGCAGCTTTGCTGCTTAGCAAAGCCATTTCCGTTCTGCTGTCAGATGATTTCCTCGAAACCTCATTTATGAAGGCTGTGGCCATATGGTATGTAATATCAAACTCTGAGAGCAGGCTGAGGAATAGAAATGACTCATCAGCCACGCAGTGTATCATGTACTTGGCTCCTGGATGAGGCTGTGCTGTGATAGCAGAGGGAGATCAGTAGGCCTGCTGTAGGTTGCTGTAGGCTGCGTAGAAGCTGTGGGCTGTGTAAAAGAGGCTGAAAAATCTGTTTATTTTATACTTTAACTAGTAAGCTAATGTTGGTTTAGTTTTGGAAGCTCTGCTGCACCTAACTGATGGGGTGCTGAATATTTAAGTGGTCATCTGTGTCATCTGCAGCATTTGAGTTGTATTCATATTAGAAACAAAATCTGAAGATATTAAATAGACTAAGTATATGTTATTTTCCTTTTATCAAGTATAATTGCTTCTCCGATATCTAAATCCAACAGTTTCACCAAATGCCTATGTATATTTTTTCCATAAGATCTGAAATTGTAATACAAGCAAAAGTATATTTTTAAATCGGGGATCTAGAGGCCATAAATGTCTTTTAGGTCTTCCCAAAGCTTGACCTTTGATCCTTTGTATCCATAGTTCTATACTTGGGGGGTTTTGCCCTTTCCTGACCCTTTCTGTAATGAACAGCTCATGCTTAATAGTATAGAATTAAATCTTTTTTTTTTTAAAGGTGAAAATGAAATAATTTTTTTTAAAGTAAAGAAAGCTTAATGGTATATCCATTATTATACAAATCAGAAAAATGGAAGAAATGTAACGGTAATTCCATCTTTACTTCTTCCTTCCAGTCATTAGAAGTGATACATTAGAAAGGACTCTTGAATATTTCCGTGTTCTGTCCTAAATGTTAACATATTTTAAGTAATTAATACAGTGGAGTTTCATTTAAATTTTTCCAGTTTATAATAGGTGATAATCCAGTATTATAAAAAGTGAATACAGCTTCTAAAGGAAATCAAAGTGCATATTTTACCAAAGCAACCTTGATGAAATATACGGATTATGCTTAGTTCTCATAATGAATATACAAAGTACATCATCTTACTGATAAAAAAAGCAAAAAGACACAAAACACACAAAAAACCCGGAAACAAATTCTGGCAGAAGAAAGAAGGTAAAATTAGTTACTGCTGCCAGAGACTTGTCAGATAAAGGTATTGCAGGCAGCCACAGGCCACATTTACTCCATTTATGGAGGTCTGTGCACACAAAAATGCTGCTTCAGAATACTAAGCAATAAATTCATTTTTATGCTAAGAAATCCATTGCTCAAGCCAAGTAACTTGCTGGATAACTGTGTTAATAAGAGAGAGACATCAGAAGGAAACTAATTCTTCCCATTACCTTCAAAAGGGCATGGAATAGAAGCAAAATTGTTCTGTGGCAGCTAATACAGTACCAAGTCTGCCCCATTGTCATCACAAGCAGGAGAAGCCCACTCAGTTTAAGTAGGCAGTCATGTGCACACTTTTGTCTTCTGCCCATTTCCCTTTCAAATTATAACACTGGAAGAAGGACCTGAAATATGGGATCAATACTCCCTGGCATAGATGTGGGTTTGAGTTGGTTAATGGTTTTACTGTGATCAAAGCAGACTGGAATTTATTCAAATACTGTGGCAAAGTGGACAATGATCTAATTTAGCTCAGGTGGTCTTCTTGATTGAGTTTGAAATGTTAAATTGACAAAGTGATAGTGTTTTATGCTCACTTTGTTTGGGACAATAGCAAATTTGGGCCAATGCAAGTAATTAAATTGAAATTCTTTCCAGGGAAATTGTTATCTGTATTTTCACTTTTTTCAGTCTTCACTAATGGATCCGTGTAATACAGGTGATAATTTTTGTTTATGGGTGTTTTTTTGAGGGGAGGGGGCAATATGGGAGTGTCTTGTTAGCGGTTTTCCAGTATCAACACAACAAATTAATTAAAATGAACAATGACTGGCTTTCTATTTACAAGATTTTATTTAGTGCTGTTGTATTATCTAGATGAGAGTGTCGTCAACTCTGGTTTTATCATCTGAATAGTCTGCATTCTTACATACCTCTTCTCTTGCACAGACATACACACCATCCCCCCCTTGTTTTTAAATTGGCAGTCCTGGAATTAAAAAAAAAAAAAAAAAAGTGATAACCTCAAGAATAGCATGTATCCCCACTAACTGTAGTCTAATGTTGAGCATGGAAGATGCTCATCTGAGTGTCTAACAACCAGCTGTTCCCCCCTTCACCTGTCCCCAGGCTGGTCTGCAAGCTCCTTCCAGTTCCCTTCTGTTGGCTCAGGTGCTTATCTGACCCAGGGAGTCAATTAAGTTTGCTAATCTGGAAAAAAAAAACTAGCTAAAAGGAAGAGGATTCTGCAGGGTTACTGAGCTGAATTGGTTTACAGAAGCACAAGTGAACAATCAGATCTTCCCAATTATCCCATTGTGAGGAGAGAAGGAAAAAGAATAACGCACCCTCCATAAATGCTGAATATCCTCCTCCTTGCAATCAGTAGATGATGTTGGTTTTGGTGATCTTTTTAAAGAATCTCAGTGAAGATAATTTTCAAACACTGGTATATGAAAACAGCTGTTCTCAGCAGCACTTGTCTGTCTAACCTCTACACCAGGATGACAACGTGCTTACTGTCACATGGCATCGGAATTTAAGACCTGATTTTCCTCCCTAATGCCAGCTTTGATCTTCTGCCACTCAGCCTCCACTGAAAACACTCCTGAGGTAGCTTCTGCACCCATTGTTGTTCGAGTGTATAAAATGGGGGGTTAAGAGCTGTAGATTTCTCATGTTATGACTACCCATATGAGGGAGGCACACTAAGGAAATCGTTGTACCTTTGTAACCTTATAAGTCACTTTTTTCAAGAGCTGCCAATAAAAACCTATTATGTAATCTCAAAAGAATAAAAATTTACTATGTGTAAAACAATAATTCTAAATAAGATAGCACTAAAGTTGATGTTAACCTGTTGAAGTTAACTAAACATCAGTAAGACTGAAGTGTAAATTCATGAGGAAATGATAATGCTGCAAGTTTCATAACTTATTATCATACAAAATATTCTATGACCATTGTTTTGCTTTAGACAGCAGAGCTGTAAAAATAATGTCACTTTAGATTGTGATCCTTTTAACATTTACCAGAAGAGAAACACCTTTATGAAACACTGTATCCGTATATTTCTCTTCCACTCTCATTATTTACAAGTCTTGTCTCTAATATTTAAGTGAATGAGTCATCATGATAGAGTTCTGTCATTTAAAAAAGATAATATTTATGAGTTTATATATTATTTTTTTTAAAAAGTTATTAGGAGGGAAATAATGAATGAATGTGCCAAAGAAGACAAATATCAGGCAATGGAACTGGGCTTAAGGAGAGGTTGAAGAGGAAGGTGCTTAAGAAATAAGCCGGCGAGTCATTTAATCTTTCTCTTTCTTATCTGGAACAGAATGAGGAGGGTAACCGTATTTCATAGGACTGGTCTGAGGATAAATATAAATGACAGGGTTGTCAGGCATGGTATTAATAAGAATGTAAATAGAATGAAGAATAACAATGTAAATTGTCTTAGAATCAGAAAAGAAAAAAATCAAACTCTGAGGCTGGAGAAAATAACAGCATTAGTGAACTTTTAATTTAGCTTTGCTCTATAAACAAGTTTGTACTACATTTTTCTTCATGTATTTTTAACCTGATCACAACCTAAACACATACTCACTGAAACGTTACAGGATCGAACATCATCAACAAACACATCAAACACTCTAAATTTTCATTTTAAAATGATGGTTTCAATGCCAATGCATCTTCAGAGCTTCGTCTGGTTTATGGTTGTTATTTATGTCTTTGTGCAATGGTATAACTATTATTTTCAACTTGTGAAGTATGGGAAATTCAGAGAGACACTAGTGGAGGCTGCCGACCCAATGATTATATGAAATATTTAGTTAAAATATATGTCTTTTGGGCTCCATTTCAGCACTGCAATTTACTTAATATGACAAAGCTCTTTTATGTTGTAATTCTGCCTAAGTGTATTTGGGTCAAGTCAATACCTGGAGAAGGAAATTCCAGAGTTCATCCATAGATGATCCCATGTTATGACACACTGATCTCTTAGTACATTTTCTTCTGTTTCCAAGTTATGTATAAGCTCGGGTACTGAGGTTCTGAATACATATGATCATTCATGAACTCATGCACTTTATGTAAGCTAAAGTATAGCCTCAGGTCAGTTATTCATGCAAATACTTAGCTCAATATTGTTCTGTATTTCCCATCTGAAACTACTGTGTGATGTTGCTGTATAATATTTGTTTAGAAACTTTATAATCCTGTAAAAAGCTGGCTGCTTTATTGCAATACATAGTTGGTGAATTGTTTACTTTGTTCTTACAGGTGTTGTGAAGCTTATTTCAATTACTGTTTCTAGAGGTCTTTGAAAGTTACAGGTTAAAGCTGAAATAGCCTTGCAGCACTTTTGGCAGAAGAGGACTTCTAGACAAGTAAAGCTCACCCTTCTTTGCGGTGGAAACCAGTAATAGAAAATTGGGAGTGTTCCACTGCAGGATCTGTCTATCCACTGGCAAGCCATGACCATCTGTAAATATCGCCAAGATTAACCACAAAAACAAGAATGCTGACTTCTTCCCTCCCGCCCCCCCAACTCAGAATCTGTGTACTTTTAGGTTTGAGTTTTGCAAACCCAGTTCCCATAAGTATCAGTAATTTCCCATAGGGTTCTTGGTTCATTAAGCACATAATGACATTTTTCCTAAATCTGATTTTTCTCTGAGAATTTTTTTGAGAATTTTTCCAGGCTCTTTGTTAGTCCCTGGGCTCAGAAAACTGTGTGTACTTGGATGAAGCAAATCCTAGAGTTGGGTCGCAAGTCTAATCCCGACATTCACCACTTCAGAAGAAAGTAGAGGGTTTGTGAAAATTCAGATTTGGTTTCAGCGGCAGTTAATGATTCCTCCAACTGGAGCTGTTTTATTTCTTAATCTGATTTGAAAGAAAATATTTTCTTGAATGTAGACTTATTTCACTGGCATTTTTTGAGAAACATAGACATTCACAGACATTCAAATACTGCAGCAGCATTCAAAAACTATGCAGCAGATGCATTCACTTCCTAAAAGAAAATACTTCATCCTGCCATGAAAGCTGAACTTCCATGGCTTCTGCCTATTCCTTTCCTACCAAGTCAACATCTTTTTTACTCGTCTCTTCCTCCATCAGCTGAAGGAGTCTACTGTCTCCTATAGGGCACCTTGCAGGCAGTGAGAGGATGAGGTGTAAAGCCCTGCTTCTTCAGGGGACGCTGCAGGTGGTGGTTGTTGCTGGATGTTTGCTGTGTGTTTGAATGAAACTGCAGTACAGGGAAAGTCTTTACTGTGGTAACGAAGGGTTAGTGCAGCTGCTCGTACGCAGTGGGGGAACAGAGCTATTCATCATGTCAGAAACACTGCAGACAACATAAAGGTTTGTGGATTGTGTAGGTAAGTGCCGTGGGTAGGTGCGAGAGCAGAGCTGGCAAGTCCTTGCATAAGAGTGTATCAGATATTTTGGTAGTTGGTGATGTAATTTAAATGCCCTTTTGCCATTTGAAAACTATTCACTAGAGCTTGCACTGGAGTTTTGAATGTTTTTGAACTGGTTGTAGTCATGAGGGCTCTCATTCAGAGCATTGTGGGAAAAATCCAATTCCTCCCTTGCCTGACACAATTTTGAAATCTCTCTTATCCCTAGCCATTGGGCTGGATGGTCTTGAAAGCAAAAAGTCCCTCTCCTAGGGACTAAAACCCACGTACCTCACCACATGGATGTGCATCCTAACCTAGAAATTACTCTCATTCTTTCCTTCTTAAAAATTTCTGGAATATTTTGTATAATGTTATAATTTTCTTCTAGCTTTCTGTCTATTGTGCTACCTAACACTCAGATTGAAATCTGCCTTCCTCTTAATATAAAGCAGGAGCTAAACCAAAATTTGTAATGAAAGCTTCACAGAGGTGTCCCATAACAGAGAGAGTACGGTTTCTTGTCTGCCAGGAGCCTGCTCCATCCTATGAATCCATTCTGAAGATGTATACATGAATCCTATGAACACTGTTTTCCCTGTTCTGTTCACCTCATTTATATGTTTGCATGCAAGTATGCTGCATTGTGAACATTTCAGCAGCTAGGGTCTGGTTAGTTTGTTTAAATGCAACAGGACAAAGATGTTTGCATAGTAAGGTATCTGAAGATGCAAACCCTCCTGAGAATTTAGCACGTAGGTGCTTTAAAAATCCATGTAGCCACCTATCTACATTTCTAGGAACTTTTTAAAGCGCTAGGTACATATTCTTAGAAGTCAGGTATCATTTATTTCAACTTGACAAAGTTGCATTTGAATATATGTAGATTTGAAGGTTGGTGTCATAAGCACATTTGTTTTTTTTTTTTTTGCTTTTCTTGTACTTTGCAGAATATTGCATGTTTACAGAGCTATCAAAGCAGTTGGAGAGACACTGTCAAGTTGAAATTAATATTTGTTTCTAGAAAATGCAGAAAGTGAAGAGCCAAAGAACTTTCCCTGAACAAAATTTATGATTTGATTAGCAGTCTTATTTGCTAAAAGCCATGGGTGATATGAGCGATAAATTAGGAATGGTTGCTGTAATTATATGGTAGTTGTTGCATGCCTGACTGAACCCTATTTGGCTATTCCCAGCCCTCCCCTTAACTAAACTATGAGAAGCATTTAGTATGGAAGGGAAGTTTTTTTTTGCATGCTGTCCATTTAAAACAACTTGCTTGTATAACTGTGCTGGTAGGTTTATGTCATCAAAGTCTCTTTGATGGACTTTGGAGCAGGAACTCCAAAGAGGAGCAGGTTATGTTGATTTAAGTATTACTAGAAAAGTAATTCTCAAGCCAGTTCTCCAATGGGCTTAACTTATTATTAATCTCATATCTGTTATTTTGAGAAAACTGTTTCTAGTAAACTAAAGTAGCCTATGGAGCTCCTATTATTATTAGCAAAAATAATAGCTGATGAAGCCACCCAGTGCTCTCAGGAGACAGGTATTATTATAATAATTATACTAATGAATAAAATGAGGCACAGAAAGATTAAGGCCAAATTCAGCTGTGTATGAATTACCCAAGGTCATAGAGTAATCAGCTGTACGCTGGGAATAGCACAGCAACAAAACAACAACAAAACAAATCCTGAATCATAGTCAATTACCTATTCACAGAAGAATTAACTTCTGAAAAAGTTATTTTTCACATGGTTTTCATCAGTCTTTTGAACTATAATATCATTCTGTGTCTCCTGTCAAGCAAAGCTTTCCTCTGTTTTAGCAACTCTGTTCAGGAGTTCTTTGTATCACCCGAGGGAATAGTTAAGGCTTTGTCTCTGATTAATAAGAAACATCTTTATCAATGATTTACAGAGGGGCACAGTGCTTTTCAGAGAATAGGAGAATCATAAAAAGTAATAATCTGAGAGGGGATCAAAAACTCTCATAATAGTCCTAAAGTTACTCTGTAAATCCCTCCTGTGCTTTTTCTGCTTTGGCTCATCAGGTACCTGTTGGTAGGACAAAAATTAGGTGAAGTTCACCCTTTGTCTTCATTTTGCTTTTTTTCTCTGCTTCCAGTCCTTTTTATAAAGATGACAGATTTTCTAACATGAAAATTATTTATAATAATCTCTCTGGTTATGTTTAGACTGAAGACGACAGATATTTAGTATCTAAAAAAACCATAGCTGAAATATGGGCACTTTTCCAATACAAGTCCTTTGACATGTATTAATCTCAAAACCTGTCCAGATAGGGGTTGTTTATGTTCCTTTTTTCTCTCAGCCTTGGGTTGTTGTTCTTATGTTACTGATATCCCATATGATGCCAGCCATGCTAACAGTTTTTATTTATCAGCTGCGCAGGAATCTGGTTCAGGAGAAATGTAAGACAGTAGTACAGACCCTATACTGTTGATTTGACATTATTTCACTTACTACAGTAGCTATATTGTATAAAGATGTGCAGCTACTACAGTAAGCAAAACAATGTCAGGTTAGTGCACTGGCACAGCACATCTCATTAGCTCTTAGATTTTCAAACCCATTGACTACAGGATCAGAAAAATTGGCATTGGAAGGGACTGCTGGTGGTCAGCTCACCTAATCTTCTGTTCAAAGCAGGGATTGCATCTAAACTAGGTCATGTTACCCAGGGTCTTATCTAGTCAAGTTTTGAATACCTCCAAGGATGTAGATTATGGGCACCCATTCCAGTGCTGGGCTGCTCTCATTGTGAAGAATTTTTCCTTAAAGCTGTCTCGAATTTCCCTTGGCACAGCCTGTGACTGTTGCCCCTTGCCCTTTCACTGTACATCTCTGGTAACAGTCTTCTCTACAACACACCTTTAAGAAGAGAGAGAGAAACTGGAGTTAGATATCTCTTAGCCTTCTCTTTCTCATGCTGAATAAATATTAGACACTTAATCCAGCACCACTGCTCATATTCTGCATTTTAGAAGTTCTCTGCTAGGCTCTCTCCAGTTTGACATTTCTCTTGTGCCGGGGCCCAAACCTGAAGACTCTGTGATTACAGCTGAACTTCCAGATGTGGTTTCACAAATGCCAAACAGTGGAGAAATGTGACTTCCTCCGATGGCCATGCTTTTGCTAATGTGGTCCAGTATGTGGTTAACCTCCATCACTGCACACGTATGCTGATCATTCATGTTATCACCAGGGCGACCAGTAAGTCCGTTTTGGCAGAGCTTTTACCTAGCAAGTCAGTCCCCAGGCTGTACTCGTGCACTGAGTTGCCCTGACCTAGTTGCAGCATTAACATCTGTCATTGCTGAACTTCATGAGATTTCTGTCAGCCCTTTCCTCTGCTTTGCTGAGCTCCCTCTGAATAGAAGCCCTCCCATAAGGGTATTTGACTGCTCCCCCTAGTTTGATGTCATCCCCAAATTTGCTAAGGGTGCATTCTGTCCCACTGCCCATGTTGATGATGAAGATGTTAAAAAGTATTGGAGTACTGACCCCTCTAAACTGCAGGAATATGTTTTTCAAAAATCTTTCAGTTCTGCAGTATTCAGCAGCAAAGGGCTTAATGAAGATTTTCCATGCTATGGTAGAAGCATACATCGCTCTGTTACTTATGACTGTCTCAGGGTAAAAGCTGCTAGTCTCATCACATATTCAGTCTGTCAGATTCCATTTCCATAAAGGTAACTGCCAGGCAAGATTCATATGGATTCATATGGCTGGCTGTTGAATGCATATCTCTACAGTGTCTGTGATTCAAAATCCATTGACAAATCAGCGTAGGTTCTTGTTTATAAAATGAAAGAACTTGTGGTCTCTTTACTATTCTTAATCATTTCCTTGTAGGACACAGTGGCAAAAGTTGCAATTGCTACTAGCTGAGAGATTTTGTAAAATCATTTGTAAAATGATAGCATTTCTGTAATGTTTCCCACATATTGTTCAGTGATCACCTTTACATACATTTTCTATTACATGAAGAAAAAAAGTGATAGAGTTGCAGATTTCCATGGCAACAGGTATAATTCTATTTCCTTTGTTTCGTGAAGCTGGAACTTACCAGCACAGAGGCAAAGGACTGTTCTGTTAAATGGCAACCATGGATTTCAAAAGGCTTGATTTATACGGCATGTGGTCATGCATCTACAACCTCTACTACACCAAGCAACTTTTGCCAGCAGAAAAAAACCACCTGAGTTATTCTCTGAAAATGAAATGAAATGGAGAAAGGTTGCCAGTTGTAGGATTTATTAAGTATGTTGAAAGATACAGCAATTTACAAGCACTTCTCTGTTTCCCCCTCTCCAAATTGGGTTCCTGATTTTCAGCTATTTTTGCTACATTAGTAAAGTAGCATCAGTAAGGAAGCAAAAATTTCACTAGCTTCTTTTATATGCAGAAATTTGGACTGTGATTTGGAGAGTCTTGTCTCTCAATTTAAGTTGTTTCTGGACCCCAAAAAATATTTCCAAAGATACATTATATATATTTATTTAGAAGTGTGTGCATTGCTTTTGAATGATTGCAAGTTTAAAACTGAGCAATGTCAGGAATTCTCTGGCTGTATCTATCTATGTACACGATCATGATGTGATCCCCATGTGTAAGAGCACACACAGTGGAAAAGATAGCCCTTTATTTTTATATACCAGCTTCTCACTTGATTTTAAATCTGTAAAAGCCCGCTAAAGGCAATGGAGCTACTAAATTAAATATTAAGTGAAATATGAATAAATTACTTTAAATTAAACTAATATGTTCATTCGTGTGTTCATATGCACAGGCATATTTTTTTAGCCCCCCTACAAAAACATAGTATATTTCAAAGCTAAAACTTAATAATTTACGTTCATGTACATTCATGTGCATTACACATGTATAACTAGCCCCAGTATGTATGATTCAAGATGCATTGGTAATGTTTAAAAGTGACTAGTTAAAAGGAAGCAAATGTGTTCTTTAGGAAGGTACCGAAGAGTCATCTAAAAAGGCTTTACTACATGATAGTAATTTTTATGTGTTATGGGTTTGCTATTTTTTTCTTTTTAATTGAAATTTCTTTGTATGACATAAAACTAACTTCTGAAAATGTCAGAAAGTAGAGGTCAGGAAGACTATGTGTGTTACTGAATACTAGAGTCATGCGCTGATAAGCTTAATAAGGAATATTCATGAAAGGTTATTGATGATTATTGTTTCAGCAAGTATTCAGAAAATTGTCTTCCTGTTGAACTTTATTAAAGTTCATTGGTACCAGTAATTTCTATATACTGAAATGAAGTAGCTGAAGGAAATGTGATTTCCACAAATATGTGTAACTGGAAACTACTGATCTGTTTTAGATGATAGAAGAAAAACTTCATAAGAAAGCTTGTGAGGTCCAAGGCATTTGCTTTATCAGAAAGAATGAAACTCAAATAACTGTGCAGTGTACACTCTTAATACAGATGCTAGCATTTTTTTGCCAAAATACATATGTAAGCCTTAGAATTGCAATTTTTCAGCCTCGAACTTACTCAGGTAAGGTTCTCCCAACTGGGGACATTCTGAGTTCATCCTTATTTCACCTTTCTTGACACATGCCAGAGAGAGTTTTTGAAGTCTGTTCTCCACTGAGGGACATTTTTTCATGCCATGACTTTTACCATACCAGCTCTAAAACTGTCCAAATCATCTTCTATGAAGTCAGAAAGGCTGTCCTTCCATACTCTCAAGTAAAATATTGAGGACTTCAAGTGTCCCAAATACCTCTTTAAGGTATGTCATATCTTTTGGCAAGCAATACTATGAAAAAACTCACATACTTTGAAATCTTCTCCAAAGCATATCAGGTTGAGGTCAGACACAAGTAGCTTTGTCAGAGAGAAGGATACCCAGCAAAGCAAGGAGAGTAAAAAGCAGACAAAGGAAGGAGGACAAGACTTTGTAAGTTGCCACAGATGGCAAGCCTCACTATTTTTAACTTTGGCTTGACACACCTCATGAAAAAGAACCTTCTGGAATACCATAAATTTCAGGTTGAATTCCCCAGAAAACACTTACTCCTGGTGAAGCATACCAGCCTTTGTGGACAGTCTCTTTCTTTGACCTCTCCAACTGATGCATTTCAGTTCGTTCTTTCCCACCCCAATTTACTTATCTTTACATTGTTCAGAAGATAGATTGCCTCAACCTGCTGGCAAGAGTCTTCCTAATACAGCCCAGAATACTGGTTGCCGCCTTTGCCACAAGGGCATCTTGCTGGCTCATGTTCAGCTTGGTATCCACCAGGACCCCCAAGTCCTTTTCTGAAAAGCTGCTTTCCATCTGGGTGGCCCCCAGCACGTACTGGTGCCTGAGTTTGTTCCTCCCCAGGTGCAGGGGAAGACTTTGTATTTCCCCTTGTTGAACTGCATGAAGTTCCTGTCAGCCCATTTCTTCAGCCTGTTGAGGTCCCTCTGAACAGCAGCATGACCCTCTGGCATATCAGCCACTCCTCCCAGTTTTGTAACATAAGTATATCTGCTGAGGCTGCACTCTGCCCCATCATGCAGGTGATTAATGAAGATGTTGAACAGGACTGGACCCAGTACTGACCCCTGGAGTATACTGCTAGTTACTGGCCTCCAACTAGATTTCATGCCACTGACCACCACCCTCTCAGCCCATCCATTCAGCCAGTTTTCAGTCCACCTCACTGAAATAAGCTGCTCATGCAGCCCACACTTCATCAGCTTTTCCATGAGGATCTTATGGGAGACAGTGTCAAAAACCTTCCTGAAGTCAAAGTAGACAGTATCCACTGCTCTCCCCTCATCTACCAAGCCAGTCATTTCATCATAGAGGAGTATCAGATTGATCAAGCGTGTCTTCCTTTGGGTGAATCTATGCTGACTAATCCTGATGACCTTCTTATCCTTCATGTGCCTGGAAATGATTTCCAGGATTAGCTGCTCCATCATCTTCCCAGGGACCGAGGTGAAGCTGACCAGCCTGTAGTTCCCTGGGTCCTCCTTCTTGCCCTTCTTGAAGATAGCAGTGTCATTGGCTTTCCTCCTGTCCTCAGGCACATCTCCCCATCAAAACGTTGTTTTTGCAAACCAAATAACATCTCCTGTACTCTAATGACTACTATTAACTCTTTAATTTAGTGAAGACCAAAACTCCTCCTAGGCCTCCCATCATCGACTTGTATTTTGTATCACCTACTAGCAAACACTCATAATGATGCACATAATTCACTGCTTGTGTTTGAAATGAGACAAAGCTATAAACGAACATTTCAGTGATGAACTGCTTCAGATGAATGACCCCTAGAACATACCTTTGAAGGTTAAGCTAATAACCTAGAGTTTAAGCTGATCTATATCAGTGCATTCTATGCCACCTGCCTTCACTTTAAGCATTCATGAGTCAACATGATGAACTGTTCTAGGGCTGTGATTCATTTCCATTTTGATTTGAATAAAATAGGTGGGGATGTGGTGTTATTTTGGATTTTGCTGTTTGGTTTTACGTGTTTTTTTGCTCTGATCCTCCCCATTTCCCATCTGGAAATAGCCATAGCTTTAAACAAGTTTATCAGTATTGAGCACCTTAAAAAATCCTAGATTTTTACTTTTAAAACCTGAAGACTTTGCCCTGGGTGGTGCTGCTTAGAGAAATTATTTTATAGTTCCACACAGTCTTATCCCTAAGCTGTGTATTTTCAGGTCAGCAAATATCTATCTACAAAATCTTTTCCTTCGTGTCGTCCAGCACCCCTCTTTCATAAAAGCTCCCATTTTATGGTAACAGAAAAGACAATCATTATCTGCAAATAATGTCTGTATGATACCAGATTCTCTATCACATATATATATGTATTTATTGAAGAAATTAGCTTAACCTGCTAGCAATTTCTCCTATGTGTTAGAGACTCCTACCATTTAATTGTGTTTGTTTCCACTAAGATCTACTGCATAGTCAGGCTTGAAATAGCCTCAACTCTGTTCATGTCAGCATCATCTCCCAGGTTATTAGTGAATAATCTTATGCAATGAAAAATGGATAAAGTATTTCATATACTGCCTATATATAATACAATGGCTCAAACCTTGTAAAGGTATAAGAGCCTGACCTTCGGCCCTCACAGTAATTCGTATAGTTTCCATAGACAGGAAACTTCTTTCATGAAAGTAACAAAAACACAATTTTGTGACAGAATATCGGTGAAGACACACACCTTACTGACGTTCAACAACTATAATCCCAATGCACTGTAAAATCCAGCTACTTTTCTCCAACATTAATCCATTCTGTCAGACAGCAAAGTGATCTATTATGAGCTTCTTTCAGAGAAAAGAAAAAAAAAAAAAAAACCAACACAATTCTGCCAGAAAAGGAGCAAAATGTCCCAATTCTCTCTTTATAGTGTGGCCAAGGAGATTAGAAAAAAAAATATCAGTCCCATTGAATCTTGCTTCAGAATGCTTTTCTTTTGCCATTGCTTTATTATTCATACATAATATTATTTCACCGCCAAAGAATAATCATCATCCACCTTGGCACTGCAAAGCGGTGTTATTATTTTGAGATTTTTTCCTCCATAATTGATTAAGAAACTCTCTAAAAGGTCATAACAAGGTTAGAATAGCTACTGAAAACCTAAATGCTAGAAATATATTATAAAGGCTGAAATCACTGAAATTACTTTCACAGCTAGCTTTTCTATAAGTCTTTTCAGAAGACTTATGAGGTCATATATTGGTGGGGTTTTTGCCAATATTGTGTATTCTGTCAGGAACAGCAAGCTGGATAAAAATGTAAAAATAAACATAAAGCAGTGCATAGCAGATAAATAGTATGCTGATAGGCACCTTTAAGTAATGAACACAGTCCAAATAACACATGACTATTTTCTAAGCAAGCTAAATGATTGTGAACGAAGGGTTATGGGGAAATTGTAACCAGAGAGTAATTATTAGTAGGACATCACTAAAGGGAAGAATATTCTCATTGGACTTTCATAGGAATATATCCTCCATCCTGTCTCATTAAGTGTTTTCACAGAAGTTCTGGATCAAGGCACAATCTAATTATTGGAATCCTGGATCTTACAGTTATAAGACAATATGGAAGTGGATCAATGAAGAGACAGAATTCAAATTACAAGTTGGAAAAATTGTTTGGAACAGCAGAATAAAATTCAACAGAAACATGGGCAAAACACTGTGCTTAAGAAGGAATAATCTGCTTGACAGAACTGAATGGGAACTGCTTTTTATACAACAGGACTATGCATCATACTACACAAGTTGAACATGGGACAATAGTATCTGCTTTTGAAAAAAAGGCAAACATGACACCTTTTTCTTGGTCATTACTGAAAACTCTTTCTTTTTTAAAAATACTTCTTCCCTCTTGTTTTTTTTTTTCTAACTCAGCTGGTAGCTGAGCTGGTACATCAGCCGATGCTACCTTCTAGATTGTGTGATCCTTGAACTCTAGTAATTTGCCACTGTGGATACCAATGAAATGAGTCTGTGCTATTCCACTGTGAGCTAAAGGACACTTGAGAAGTGAAATATATTTCTTGACCCCTCTTCCTCTTCAAGACATCAGAACCTTGCAACACAAAGCAAACTTCTTTAGAGTTATAAAGAAAAAAAAATCTAAATAGTGATATTTAAATCATATTTCCAGACTACAGTTCTCGTTAGTCTTCTGTGACCTAGTTCTCTTGCTCTTTTTTTAAAAACTCTAATGAGAATGTGAAATGAGCTGGGTTTTTTTATCCATAATAAACTAACCTATTTCCAGAGCATATCTGTAAAAAACAAACTGTCTTTATTGCATGCTAAAAAATGGAACGAACTGTATATTGTTCAGTTCTTCTCCCCAGGCCAAATGTATTTTCTGTCACCTTCAATGTTTTGACTTTTTTAATGCAAAAAGAAAATGAGAGAATAATATGCTAAACAGATCAAAGCTCAGAACCCTAATACATTTAACAGGCTCCATTCTTGGAATTGTATTCATTATTGATATCAGATTAACAAATCTATTTAAGTCAATGGAGATGGCCTATGGGAATTAAAAGAAAATTTAGCCTTTAAGCCTTGTCTCATGAAAGAACAATTATGAAAAATATGGGGAACTACTTACAGTGACACAGTAATAGATTTTTTTTTTTAATTTCTATTTTAATCAGATAGTCCTTTAAGTATTATGAGGTTGTCGCTGGCAATGCAAAGTCTTCATATAACTTAATATTTGGGATATTTTGGATTTGGATACTGGATTTGGATACAGGAAAGAAATGCAACATTCACTGTGTGAAAGGTATCTCATCAAAAAAAGGCTCTGGAAGAAACTGTAGGAAACTTAACTACTAGGTATTTCATGTCAGATAACAAAAATGTTTCAGTGATGGATTTTTTTTATATTCCCAGCAAAAAAATCCCTGAGTTGATGTGGTTTTGAGGTATGCATTTCTACTTTTCTTTTCACCCAAGTTCTAATTACATCATCATTTTCTCCCTCTTAAGCTGGGAGAAAAAGTCTGGATTATGTTTTCATTTCCTGAAGTCTCATCAGATCTGAGAAATATTTGTAGCAAAATCATTCTAGATGCATGTTTTATTTAATGCTACATTAATATATTATAGATGTTTAACTTGGTATACTGCTTTTACTTTCCTTTATATTTCTATACCTAGATACCAAAGATTAAGGTCAGTTCATAGATGCAAGACTGCAAAAAAACCTTCAGTGAAATCATAGAATAGTTTGTGTTGAAAGGGACCCTTAAAGGTCATCTAGTCCAACTGTCCTGCAGTAAGCAGGGACATCTTCAACTAGATCAGGTTGCTCAGAGCCCCGTCCAACCTGGCCTTGAATGTTTCCAGGAATGGGGCTTCTGCAACCTTTCCGGGCAACCTGTGCCAGTGTTTCACTGCCCTCATCGTAAAAAATTTCTTCCTTATGTCTAGTCTGAATCTACCATCTTTTAATGTAAAACCATTACCCCTTGTCCTATTGCTACAGACCCTATTAAAAAGTCTGTCCCCATCTTTCTTATAAGCCCTCTTTAAGTATTGGAAAGCTGTGATAAGGTCTTCCCAGAGCCTTGTCTTCCTCCAGGCCGAACAACCCCAGCTCTCTCAACCTGTCCGCATAGGAGAGGTCTTCCATCCCCCTGCTCATTTTTGTGGCCCTCCTCTGGACCCGCTCCAACAGGTCCGTGTCTTTCCTGAACTGAGGACTCCAGAGCTGGATGCGGTACCCCAGGTGGGGTCTCACAAGAGCAGGGTAGAGGGGCAGAATCACCTCAAATTCATTCCCAGATCAAAGTGTGTATTTCTTCTGTGTGTTTGTGCTACCTCTGCCGTTATGGGCCCTTTCTGTACGGTTGATGGTAATGCATCTGAGCCAGTTTTGTCAGCTCCTGAGGAAAACGTGCCAGTGTTGGAAG
This sequence comes from Mycteria americana, assembly GCF_035582795.1. NCBI lineage: Eukaryota > Metazoa > Chordata > Aves > Ciconiiformes > Ciconiidae > Mycteria > Mycteria americana. The sequence goes on along the minus strand of NC_134366.1, from coordinate 113,277,575 downwards.
CAACAGCTGAACATTGGCATCTTACATAAGAAGGGGTCCATACTCAGAGACGTTGATTTAATTTTGTAAGTGGTAAATACTCTTAAGGAGAGAGGTGAAATAATTTTTAAAGATATTTTTTGAATTGTTATATTTATGTTAAATTAAGGATAGAAATATATCTGTGCAAGAAACTGATGGTCTACATGTTTCAAGAAAAGAAGAAAATCAGAAAGTTGTTTACTTGATTTTCCATAGTGAAATGTTCTCTGTTTGATTTAGCTGATTCAGGAAAGGGTAGAGGAGAAGTCAGTCATTTTTTTCTGAGGCATAGTAAAAAGACGAAAGGGAAGAGTATCTAGGGTAAAGTCTCTGAACTTACCCAGAATTATCTCTTCAAGTGGTCTGGAACACCAGAAATCTCAAACCTGAGCCACTAATTATTTAACAAGTAAACAGTTCTCGTTCATCTTCCCTGATTTACAAAATGATTGTTTGTTTTGTTTTTCTTTTTTAATATTGTTAACTACCAGAAGTTCATTTACAGTTGGGAAAAAGGGATTATGAAACAGTAGATCTCTGTACATTAAATTCTAGTTTAATCTGTAATAATTTATATAGCAAAAAGCTATCTAACAATATAAGAACAATTGATTATATGGATGTTTATATGCCTGTTTTCTTCATCTTGGCTTCATCTTGGCTTCATCTTGGAAGTTGTTCTTTAATTAGAGAATCTGAGGAAACAAAGTACTATGAATGCTCGCAATGCAATCTTCTGCACTAGAGCAGTTCTTACCTTAATTTATAATGAGAATGGATTTGGTTTTTATTCTTTCAAAGCTTTAATGTGCGCATATAAAGTTTTTCTGCATCAGTGTTGGTCAGATCAGGCAGTAACTAATCACCTCAGATCAGAAATAATTATATAACTTTAACCGCTTCAATTCAGTCCATGGATTTAGCTTTGAGATAATGAACCATAGTCAAAGTGGTTCCCTTCACTGGAATTATTTTTTTCAGAATGCATACTAATAAAAAGTTTTGCCTATTGCCTCAAGACTATAATTTACCTTTTGGGTGAATAAATTATGAGTAAGTCATCTGTGTATTGAAGTTACATGATTTTATTTATTTTTCTTACTCAAGAAAGTTACCGTTGTTACACTTGCTATACTAACATGGTAAAATAACTTAGACGGTTTGTTATTGCCCTGATCTCCACAATAAAGGAAATTCTTTGTATCAATAAACTTTAAATTCTCAAGTCTCCCTAAAAATAGAATTCCTGTGATAAGGATTTTGAACTTTTTTGTAATGGAGGAAATGTTTCTGCAAGCTCTTTACTTCATATCAAATAGCTTCCAGTGTTGATCTGCACCACTGACAAATGAAATATAATATTTGGCTATAAATGGGCAGAAAAGACATTAGCTGTAGACAGGGAGTAATTTTGATGACAACTGTCAAGAAAACAACAACAGAAATAATTACAATAGATTGATCAGAAGCAAAATATCTGCCACACATCAGTGTGTGTTAATACTAAAAAATGAAATAATTGTAGATCTTTGGGTGGATACTGCCTCTAAAAGGTTTTTTTTGAATTACAGAATAACACAAGTTTTTACAGATAAAAATGGCTTTTTAAATTTGGCATTATGATTCTGAATGAGAAATCCCTAGGAGTTAATTAATAGCCTGCAGTAAATGATCCAGACCTTGAATACCTTCTGCTCCGTAGCTGGACTCTCTGAAAATGTGGATTTCTAGGCATACCCCTTCAGAGTACCACCCTCACCAGGCTGGTACCACTCCTGAAATTAAGAGCTTTTCCACTCTAAATCTTCACACATAATTGATCCTTCATTGTTGATCCTTCCAGACATCTCCTGAAGAAGTTACATGCACCAGAGCATCATTGTGATTTGTTAGATCCTGTAAATTGCTGATAGCATTTTGTATTCTGTAAAGCCAGAGATACAAAAATTTTGCAGGTACATTCTCTTTTCTTCCAGACAGAGAAAGCATAAATTATACAGGTACATCCAAAGAGATGGTCAGGATGCACAATCCTCCATGATTCTTTTTTTCTATAGCCTAGTCTTGTCTTTCACTCACATCTATAGTGCATTGGAGACAGAGCTCTCTTGGAGAAGTTTACATGCCTCCTGTCAGGTTTCTGTGCCATAGCTCTTGTACACATGGACACTTATCATGCAATTCACAGTTTTGGTCAAGTCCCCCAGACTGGGAAAATTTGGTCTTTAGGCTGTGGCCTGCTACTAGTGATGAGATACCTCCACCTGAACGGAGAATTAGGGGATTAATGACTCTTCATTGCGAATTCTCTGCTCAGATTCTCTCTTAGCATCTTTCTGGGTATTCAATCCAATATGCAGGTTAAATGACCAACAAGAAATGTGACTGTAAAGGGGTTTAAGATTTCAGGCATACGCTAATCCATCATTATGGTAAAGTTAAAGAAAAAAATAACAAAATCCTGGCACCAACAAGAATAGCTGTAGATAAATAGGGACATATTCCTATGTCCTAATATTAACCTGTGCTAATAAACCTATACACCCTCATACCCTTTTGCAGCTTTCTCCTGAGTATTCACAGTGCTGATGCTTACAACACAGTTTAAATGATAGTATAAAACCTGTGGTAATTCAGGAAATAGTATCTTCATAACAACATCAGTTCAATTTATAGTTTTGAGATTATCTATCAAGTATGGTTATGTGTGATCTTCCATTTATGTTTGCTTTGGTTTTTAGCTCCAGACCAGTCTGTCTGAACCCATGACATTATCCAAGTCGATCTCACTTCCTCGTAGTGCATATTGGCATCATATCACTCGGCAGAACAGCGTTGGAGAAATCTACAGTTTACAAGGCAAGTTCCTTATAAGTAAATGCCATGTCCATTAGCTTCTTTCCATTTGACCAGAATTCACGCAAATTGCTTTTTATTTGCACTGGTTGTTTTCTCTTCATTTCATTTTATCACTTGTCAGGAACCTCAGCAGGATTCCCAAATTTACATAAAACAGGTTTCTTTTAGTCATTTTGTAAACTAATGCTGAAAATTATTCCCAGAATCACTACATAAAGCTGGACAATTTGGCTCAAAGTAGCTTCTCAGTAGCTAATGAATGTCAGGTTGTTCTAGTATTTTCTTCCAATAAGATTATGTATGTATTTGGGCAAACTCAGGGTGCCCAATTAAATCTACATAAAGTGGCTATATGAGTTGCAAGATTAAAACAAAATAATTCTAGGAATAAAAGCTATTCTTGGTGAATTTGTGTGGTGAATCATATATATGAACTGTTGATTTGACTAACTTACAGGCCTTCTGTATATACATATCATCTTTTTCTGTTTCCAGTTCTCTTTCATATGTTTAGATTCTAAGTTTCTGCTTAAGACTTTAAATGCTATAATTAACATAACTTGATGACGACAATGATGATTCACTGCTCTTAAGCTGAAATTGATTTGTATCTTTTAGAAAACGGAAATTATTGTTACATTTAAAATGTAGACCTTGGTTAATAGTATTGTTTCCATTTTTAAGAAATAACAACCTATCATAAACATATTCCTTTGTATTACTTGGAAAGGGCTTAAGGATTTCGCTTCAGTTATCTCTTAATAATCCGTTTGCATAAGCAATTTATATTTAGATAGGAGGTTAGAAACCGCTCGCACACAAGAGTACCCAATGCAAGAAAACACAGTACACATTTTCATGAAAATAAGTGAAATGTAGTATATAGATGAAAGACATGAAGTGTTTTGTTTTGTAAATTATCACATAAATTAAAATCAGCAGGTGAGCTGTGAATTCAGTGGGTGACTCACTAAAGGGTACAACATTTGTTTTCCGTCATGCCTCATACAACAAAGACAAAGTGAATTTCTAATCATGGTTATAGTCTTACAGTTAAATAGCAATAATGGAAAAAAGAAAATAACCTTCCAGAAGCTGTTTGTGAAAAAAGTTGTGCTTGTAGATCACCTTAAAAATATTCATCACATTACTGATATTTTTTCACGAACATGATAAGAATGAAAAAAAAAAAAAAAGTTTATTTGTAGAGATGTTAGAGTTCCTGTTCTTATGTTCTTGATGGATCTTTCCTTTGGCAAAAAGATAATAAACATATTATGATATACATGAAGTGAGATAAATTGTTAATTCTCTGCAATCTTTTGTTTCTTATAAATGGCCTTTGCAATAAAGGAAAGCAAAACTTGATATATCAAGTCATAGTTTAATATCTATACCAACTAGCTTTGCAGGACGCAACATATTGGAAGTGTTTTATTAAAAATGCAAAAATTTTACTTTTTGGAAGTATGCAGATTTTATTCACACTTCCACTGAAACATGGGACTAATAATATTTCAGAACTTAAGATTTTCATTTCTCTTACCTGTACTGTCATGACTGAAACTTGAGAAGGAGTAGTTGATTTCAGGAGAGACTACTTCAGTTTTACCAGTGGGCTAAGAAATGCATCCAGAGGAAAATTTTGCCTCCCTCTGGTTGCAAAACTTTTACATGCAAGAATATTATTGATATCTGTAATGAAGATCTCTTTGAACTTTCTGCTGCAATAACTAATTAAATGCAATGTATCTGTACAGAAGCTGAAGGGAGCGCAAAGTACACCTTTTCTTCCTAATACCTGTTCATGCTGATAGTCTTTGCACAGCAGAGACCTACCAGTTGTCAAAGTATCAGCCCACAGATGCTTCATAGATGTGGGTGGAAGGTGGGTAGCAAGGAAGCAGATTGTGAGCATCACTTCAACCCTCACCTTAGTACAGCAGCCAGCTGAGAGGAGCTGTTACAGAGGGAAAAATCACTTGCTGCCGCTGTGATTTCCTCTGAGCTTGCAAAGGTATATTACACCTTCGGAGAGGGACATTTTCTTTAGAGAATAATCCATCAAACTCAGTTCTGCATTTCATGTGTATTTATGATAAAGCTTTTTACATTCGGGAAACAAATTTGAAAATTCCCCACATTCCTCTGAATATCTCACAAACTCTAAAATGAAATAACTAGAGTGGTGTCTACCTATATTCAGATTACTATCAATATCAGTAAAGTAACAGGCAAACTCACTGTTAAGCACAGTGTAAAAGTGTTTCCATAGTGGCAATTATTTCAAACTTGCAGTCTGAAGTGACTAGAATTTAATTAATAACAGCTGGTGATGTATAAGGAGAAATGAATATGTGTTCATACTACCTTAGATAAATTGGCTCTTCGGGAGTTATTTAGCAGTCAAATTTAACTTAATTAGTAGTGTGAGTTGATCTGATAATGAATATTCTGTTGAGTAAGAAGGTTGGGGGGGTTGTGGGTTTTTTTTTTTTTTAAAGGCTACATTTCAGATGAGAGTAGGCAATTCAATAAATGGGTATTGGGTTTATCATCCTCCATCTGCCCATGAAAACACTTACATGTAAAGACCTGAAAAGATTAAAACACAGAATAATAGTGCTAAAGGAACACAGGTTGCACAAAATATCCTAAAATGAGGTGGGCTGGTTTCTCTCTTTATACAGCTTTTCTTCCATTTGTGTCTTCCTTGCACTCTTTCAGTTCTTGGTTGCACTGCTAAGACAAAAGTATTAATTTAGCTGTCTAATTAATCTTGTCAAGAGAAACAGCTTGGGGGTTGGCTCTTACCAGTGGCAGCACATCACTACCAGTATTCACTCCAAATTGTACAGTACAGTGCTGCAGGTCTGACAGTTTCCATCCGTGATCTGCAGCCGCTGTAGAGGTTATGGCGTGGGGCCTCATTAGCTGACACAGTGGTGCCCTTTCAGCACTGTGCATTGCCTCTCCTCTCCGTCTGACGTGACATCAGGCATGTGGCAAACCCCAGCGCTGCACAATAAAAAGAAAAAGGGAATTGCTGCCGTACCAGACAAGAGCACAAAGTTTTTACAGCCATCAGGTTAAATTCCGGTCTAAACTTCTGTGTTGGAATGATTTCACTTAAAATCCCAATTGACACCCATGGCTTTACAAATCACAATGTCTCTTTCTAAAGTGTACATATTGATAATCCAGATCTTGCTTTTACTTATAATTCAAAAATGAAATAGTCACCTTACAGATTTTTTATCATAAAATAGTTTAAGTAACAGAGAAAAAAGAAAAAAAAAAAAACTTATACACCATTTTTTGTGCATACATGAGGAAGACTTAAATGAGTTGCACATTTTCATGAATAATAGACAACTCTATAAAGAATTCGAGCCCAACAGAAGATAAACGTTCATTGCTATGTTATGCTCTCCTATACATCAAGATTTACAAAACCACAAAAATTACAAGCCAAGAGTAACCTTGTGAACCAAAATCATGATTAAGAAGGAGAAAAATACAAGAGCCATGTAAGCATGAAAAAAAATCCTGTATATATCCTCATAACCCATTGTTTATTGTTACTACCTGGCATAAGATTTAGCACTGTGTCACAAGATATTAAAAACTGACGAACAAAACACATGTCTTTTAATACAGCAAAAGATAATAGATAGGATTAATACATGATAATTTTTTTTAAATTTGTATTTCGGGGTTTACATTTGCTTAGGACGAAAAAAGGATTGCAGACTGAATTTTCAGCTAGCTGACATTTAGTGTTGTAGTCCTTGCTCTGGAGAATTTGGATAGTACAAATTTTAAACACAATCAGTTTGTATATTATTAAACAAATAAGGCCAAATAAAATTTTGGTATGGAAACCTGCATTAGCTTTTTGTATTGCAGTTATTGAAATCCCTGAGGAAATTATCATCAGAAAATCTAATTACAGTCTGGCCTTTCTCCAAGAAATTCAAAATTAAGAATCGCTCTCAATCACCCCTGTTGTGTTTGAGTCTAGTTTGTATTCCATATTTGGACTTTGTTTTTGCTATCCATACTCAAAGTGATGAACACCTACCCACATAAGGAATCCTATTCATTTCTATGAGAGTACTCATGTGAAGGAATGTATATTTGTATAAGAATTACACCAGTAACAAATTAAATGTTTTTCCCTTAAAGAGAACACTAATGCTTTTTTTCTACGGTAAATTACTTATCACAATTTGCTTATCACAAATGCTTATTTGCTCTGTCACAAATGCTTGCCACATTTTGTTATAAACCCATAACAAAGTAATTAAATTACACTGAAAAATACTAAGATGCCTGCTAAGAGCTAGAGTCACATTTTTAAACTTAGTGAGGAACTTTGAGAAATAAAACTATAGTCTTCAGTAAGACAGGACTTAAGCTGGAAGCATCACTTAACCTTGTAAGTACATGTCAAAACCAAAACCAGACAGAAGTAAAAACTGGCCTCGATCAAGTCTGTAGGAATTTTGCTGTTGAAATAGAATTATCTTTTGTATGTCGTACTAAAGATGCAAGAAACATAAATCTGTTTTTGCAAATCAAAACAGAGGGAAACTGGCTCCTCTTTGGCTTCAGTAGGCAAGCCTGCATTGCCCCTTGTGATTTGGCCTTGTTAGGTGAGAGCTCACCCTTTTCTTGTTTTTGAATATATTTTAAGTAGAATAACATGTAGTGTTAACCCATTCAGCTAAAAGGTTTTGTATGTAAAAGGGAGACAAAGTCATACACAAATGATTTTTCCCAGCTACATAAGTTTCCAGCCTTTTCAAAGTAGAAGGTCTGATATGTCATTAAAAATAATCAGAGAATATTCGAGTTGCTAAATATTTAGAAGGGTTTGAATCATCCTGTGCAACCCTCCTTAGGCTAACCCTGCAGGAATTTCTGATGTGGGCTTCTGCAGTTTTCTGCAAATTAAAGTATGTAAAATGAATTGGAAGACATTCGTCATTTTGGCATTTCCATTGTTTGTTCATATGCCCAGCAACAGAGTACAGAATCCATTTCCCCATCTAATCTTGATGCCAGAATAATGTGAATGACATAAAATGTTAGGATATATCTGTTATATAAACCTGATCACTCCGTAATGTTTCACCAAGTGTCTACCAGAAGCTAAAGCTGAAATGCTTTATAGCCTGCCACCTTCCCATTTCCTTTGTTGAATCTCATCAGGACTTTCACATTAGTAAATGAAGCTTATAAAATTTGAAGTATGAATAAAGGACACCTGAAACAAGATACTTACTAGGTAGAAATTACGTAAAAGCTACATTATTTAAATGACTGTATTATGTGGCTTCTCAAGTCTTATGCAGTAGATTTGATCCTTTTCTTTTGAGCTTTGAAATTCTGTGCAAAACAGTGCATGACTAGCCTGATTTTAAAATGGCATATTGGAAATGGGAAGTGTCTTACTCGGAAACTAGTAAAGAACATCATTTTGTTCAACAGTGATTCCTATAGTTAATTAAGAGCACTACTGACAAGCTCTAAAGTGTATCTTGACATATTCCCTTTTGTTCTGATAAATGGTTGCTGAGGTAAGAGGTTCTTACAGTTATGAGCCATGAAAAATAGGGGAGAAAAGCCAAAAAAGATTAATAAAGCATATTCTGTTGTCAAATTCAGAAGCTCTGATTTCATTTAAGCCCTGTATTGTGATGCCCTTTCTCTCAGAAGATGATCCTCCACTGAGATCACTTGTCAATGAGGTTATTCCATGCTAGACCAGAAAATACAGAAGTCACTGTAGTCTCAAGTTACAACTGAAAGCCCAAATGGTGTAAGAAGTGCAGTTAAATATTGGCTGATTGCCTCCTCTCTCCTCCAAAAACCAACAAATATAAGTTCTTCAGTGCAAACTACACAAATTCTTAGTTATAAATCTCTGTTTATGTCTCAGCTTAATGACTTCATGAATATGTGATGACACTAGATTCTCACTCACTGTTAGTGTGAGAAGCAAATCAAGCTTTGCCCCTAGTTCATCTTAACTGAACCCAGGAATCTTTACACTGAGGTAGCTTAAGACTAACTGCAGTTATGCTACAGTCATTTGATCTCTCTGTTGTATCATAAAATTCAAAGACCTGCATTGTATCATAAAATTCAAAGACCTGCATTGTATCATGAGAGCTGTAGTTCAGTGGAAGAATACGTGTAGTGGGACAGTAGGCGTAAACAGCTCCACGGATGCAAACTGTGGGCTAGTATTAGATTGTCTGAACAAGACAGGTTTTCTATGTTATATCAGAGAGCAAATTGAAATACTTGTCAAAGGTCAATTTGGTGAAAACTACTTTTTTCTGTTAAATCGTTTCACCAATAAATCTGGACTGCTCTAGCTATTACTATCTTATTTTGTGTTAAGTATGTTATCACAGTTAGAATCAAGAAGATTGTCAGTTCATTTTTGTAATTTAAAACAAATTGAGATATTTCTATGCTGATGTCCTGGTTTCAGCTGGGATAGAGTTAATTTTTTTCCTAGGAGCTGGTATAGTGGTGTGTTTTGGATTTAGGATGAGAATAATGTTGATAACACACTGATGCTTCAGTTGTTGCTAAGTGGTGTTTACACCAGTCAGGGACTTTTCAGCTTCCCATGCTCTGCCAGGTGCACAAGAAGCTGGGAGGGGGCACAGCCAGGACAGCTGACCCCAACTGGCCAAAGGGCTATTCCATACCATATGATGCCATGCTCAGTATAGAAACTGGGGGGAGCTGGCCGGGGGGCAGCGATCGCTGCTCGGGGACTGGCTGGGCGTCGGTCAGCGGGTGGTGAGTGGTTGCATCACTTGGGTTTTTTTCTTGGGTTTTGTTCCTCTCTCTCTCTCATTGTTTTCATTGCATATTATTATTATTATTGTTGTTGTTGTTGTTGTTGTTGTTGTTGTTGTTTTGTTTTGTTTTGTTTTGTTTTGTTTTGTTTCATTTATTAAGCTGTTCTTATGTCAATCCGTGAGTTTTCTTACTTTGGCCCTTCAGATTCTCTCCCCCATCCCACTGCGGGGGAGGGTGAGCAGCAGCCGTGTAGTGCTTCGTTGCCAACTAGGGCTAAACCACAACAGTCCTTTTTGGTGCCCCAACGTGGAGCCCAAAGGGTTTGAGATAATAACAGATTAACCAGAGCGTGTTAAGAAATTTATATCTGTTAACAGTTGTGGGTCACTATATTGACTCATCTGTTCCTAATGTTAGTTTATCTGATCTGCACCATGCTCTTTTTTTTGCTGTACATGTTAAAGATCGGTGTTGGTTTTTGCAGTTTGCTGTGCTCTGCAGTGATTAGTGACATTTTGCCTGGGAGATTTTTTATTAAAACACTGTCCTTGAGCTTAATCTGGCATTTGGGTTTTGTGCTGAAGCCATTACTGTACTACTGTACATTACTGTACATGAGGTGGTACTGAGGGTACCACCTCATGGAGACAATTAGCAATTATAGCTCTTCCTCTGAGAGGTTTTTTATGGAGGAAATACAGAATGGCACCTTTGCTACCTCCTTCTATCATGTTTCCTCCTTCCTTACAATAACTTTTCAGTATCTTGAACATCCTTGGGTAGTTAAGATCCTTCTATTGGTATTTCTTGAGAATATTGTTGTGGTTCTGTCTAAGGTTAATAAGCAATTTAAGAATATTATTCAGAGATCTGCCCCAAGGCTGGATAGTTATGAGTGGCAGGGTGTGTGGCAATGCCTAGGACAGTGGGCACCTCCAGTGTTTTGCAACTTCACCTTGAACAAGTGCAGAATCCTGAAAAATTAGTAGAATATTTGGAAAAAGTATGCTGTCACCCTGGCAATTCAGAGAGACACAAATCACTGCAATGTGCTGGGGCCTGGCCCATGCCTACTGATCCCTGTTCAACACTATTGAGAACCCTCAAGGGGAAGAGAAGGTGTCTGGATCTGATGACAAAATGACAGGCACTGCAGCTACTCCAACCCCCATGACAGGCACTGCGGCTGAACCAGGGAACCAACCTGTGCTGCTATCAGTCACCCCTATACACAAGAAGAAATCTTGGAAATGAAAGTCAGCTCATTTAGAAAGGGATGATGAAAAAGCAGGGCCATCACGAGGAGAGAAAGAGGAAGAGGCAGAACTCGTAAATGAGATGGAAACCACCCGATCCCTACCCCTGAGTGAGCTGCGAGATATGCAAAAAGGTTTCAGCCATCGTCCAGGTGAGCACATTGTCACCTGGCTGCTCCGATGCTGGGATAATGGGGCCAGTAGCCTGGAATTAGAGGGTAGGGAAGCCAAACAGCTGAGATCCCTTTCTAGGGAAGGGGGCATTGACAAAGTGATTGGAAAAGGAGCACAAACCTTCAGCCTCTGGAGGCAGCTACTGTCAGCTATGAAGGAAAGATATCCCTTCAAAGAAGATGTTATATGTCACCCAGGCAACTGGACCACCATGGGGAGAGGCATCCAGTACCTGAGGCAATTAGTCATGCTGAACGTGATTTATGGTGACATGGATAACGAGCTGTTATCCAAAGATCTAGATGAAGTCAAGTGCACATGACCCATGTGGCAGAGGTTGGTATGGAACATACTAGCATCATATGCTAACTCATTGGCAATACTGACCTGGAAAGATAGAGAGGGTCCAACAGTGGATGAAGTGGCTAGCCAACTCTGGGAATACAAAGAAAATAACTCTTCCTCCCTCGTCTTGGCTGTGGAGAAACTGTCCCAGGAGGTCCAGCAACTCAAAGAGGACAGGTCTTACTCCCCACCTGTATGGACCAGTATCTCAGCTGTTACGATTAAGAGTTCCTGTGCTCAAGAGAGAGGATATAGAGGGTACACACCACAGGGCACCCTATGGTTTTACCTGCCTGACAACGGAAAGGACATGAGGAAGTGGGATGGAAAATCTACCTCAACCCTAGAGGCATGGGTACATGAGTTGCAAGGAAAAACAAACACACAAGGGCGTTCTTCCAGGAAAATTGCTGCTCCGGTTTCCAGTGGACAGTTCCCCAGACAGAGTAGAAGGGTTGATCTTACTCCTGATTTTAATGAAGGAACTCCTGACTCGCATTTACAAGAAGTGGGTAATGAATACTATGACCAGGACTGGAGGGGCCCTGCCTCCAGCCAGGTGGAGGAAAGGGACAACCGAGTTTACTGGACTGTGTAGATTCGATGGCCTGGCACATCAGACCCACAGAAGTATAAGGCTCCAGTAGACACCAGTGCACAGTGTACCCTAATGCCATCAAGTTATAAAGGGGCAGAACCCATCTGTAATTCTGGAGTGACGGGGGGATCCCAACAGCTAACTGTATTGGAGGCCGAAGTGAGCCTAACTGGGAATGAGTGGCAAAAGCACCTCATTGTGACTGGCCCAGAGGCTCCGTGCATCCTTGGCATAGACTGCCTCAGGAGAGGGTATTTCAAGGACCCAAAAGGGTACCGGTGGGCTTTTGGTATAGCTGCCTTGGAGACGGAGGAAATTAAACAGCTGTCCACCTTGCCCGGTCTCTCGAAGGACCCTTCTGTTGTGGGGTTGCTGGAAGTCAAAGAACAATGGGTGCCGATCACTACCACAATGGTGCACCGGCGGCAATATTGTACCAACTGAGCCTCCCTTATTCCCATCCATAAGCTGAATTTTCGACTGGAGAGCCAAGGATTGATCAGCAAGACTCGTTCACCCTTTAACAGTCCTACATGGCCAGTGCGAAAGTCTAATGGAGAGTGGAGAGTAACAGTGGACTATTGTGGCCTGAATGAAGTCACACTGCCTCTGAGTGCTGCTGTGCTGGACATGCTAGAACTTCAGCATGAACTGGAGTCAAAGGCATCCAAGTGGTATGCTACAACTGATATCGCTAATGCATTCTTCTCAGTTCCTTTGCCAGTAGAGTTCAGGCCAAAGTTTGCTTTCACTTGGAGGGGCGTCCAGTACACTTGGAATTGACTGCTCCAGGGGTGGAAACACAGCCCTACCATCTGCCATTGACTGATCCAGACGGCACTGGAACAGGGTGAACCTCCGGAACATCTGCAGTACACTGATGACATCATCGTGTGGGGCAATACAGCAAAAGAAGTTTTTGAGAAAGGGAATAAAATAGTCCAAATCCTTCTGAAGGCCAGTTTTGCCATAAAACAAAGTAAGGTCAAGGGATCCAGGAAATCCATTTTTTAGGAATCAAATGGCAAGATGGATGTCATCAGATCCCAATGGTTGTGATTAACAAAATAACAGCCATGTCTCTACCAACTAGCAAAAAGGAAACAAGCTTTCTTAGGCATTGCGGGTTTTTGGAGAATGCATATTCCAAATTACAGTCTGATCATAAGCCCTCTCTATCAAGTGACCCGGAAGAAGAACAATTGCAAATGGGGCCCTGAGCAACGACAAGCCTTTGAACAAATTAAATGGGAGATAGTTCATGCAGTAGCCCTTGGGCCAGTCCAGGCAGGACAAGATGTAAAAAATGTGCTCTACACCGCAGGCAGGGAGAATGGCCCTACCTGGGGCCTCTGGCAGAAAGCACCAGGGGAGACTCGAGGTCGACTCTTAGGGCTTTGGAGTCAGGAATACAGAAGATCCGAGGCCTGATATAGTCCAACTGCAAAAAAGATATTGGCAGCATATGAAGGGGTTTGAGCTGCTTTGGAAGTGGTTGGTACTGAAGCACAGCTCCTCCTGGCACCCTGACTGCCGGTGCTGGGCTGGATGTTCAAAGGGAGGGTCCCCTCTACACATCATGGAACTGATGCTATGTGGAGTAAGTGGGTCACATTGATCACACAACGGGCTTGAATAGGAAACCCCAATCGCCCAGGGATCTTGGAAGTGATCATGGACTGGCCAGAAGGCAAAGATTTCAGAATATCACCAGAAGAGGAGGTGACGCATGCTGAAGAAGCCCCACTGTATAACAAACTACCAGAAAATGAGAAGCAATATGCCCTGTTCACTGATGGGTCCTGTCGTCTTGTGGGAAAGCATCGGAGATGGAAAGCTGCTGTATAGAGTCTGAAGGAGAAGGTGAATCAAGCCAATTTGCAGAAGTAAAGGCCATCCAGTTGGCTTTAGACATTGCTGACCAGGAAAAATGGCCAGTGCTCTATCTCTATACTGATTCATGGATGGTGGCAAATGCCCTGTGGGGGTGGTTACAGCAATGGAAGCAGAGCAACTGGCAGCGCAGAGGCAAACCCATCTGGGCTGCAGCATTGTGGCAAGATATTGCTGCCCAGGTAGAGCACCTGGTTGTAAAAGTACGTCACGTAGATGCTCACGTACCCAGGAGTCAGGCCACTGAGGAACATCAAAACAACCAGCAGGTGGATCAGGCTGCTAAGATTGAAGTGGCTCAGGTGAATCTGGACTGGCAACATGAGGGTGAATTATTTATAGCTTGGTGGGCCCATGACACCTCAGGCCATCAAGGAAGAGATGCAACATATAGATGGGCTCATGATCGAAGGGTGGACTTGACCATGGACACTATTGCACAGGTTATCCATGAATGTGAAACATGCACTGGAATCAAGCAAGCCAAGCGGTTAAAGCCTCTGTGGTATGGAGGACAATGGCTGAAATATAAATATGGGGAGGCCTGGCAGATCGATTATATCACACTCCCACAAACCCGCCAAGGCAAGCGCTCTGTGCTTACAATGGTGGAAGCAACCACTGGATGGTTGGAAACATACCCCATGCCCCATGCCACCACCTGGAACACTATCCTGGGCCTTGAAAAGCAAGTCCTATGGAGACATGGCACCCCACAAAGAACTGAGTCAGACAACGGGACTCATTTTTGAAACAACCTCATAGACACCTGGGCCAAAGAGCATGGCATTGAGTGGGTATATCACATCCCCTATCATGCACCAGCCTCCGGGCAAATCAAACAATACAATGGACTGTTAAAGACTACACTGAGAGCAATGGGTGCTGGGACGTTCAAACATTGGGATACACATTTAGCCAAGGCCACCTGGTTAGTCAACACTCGGGGATCTGTCAATCGAGCTGGCCCTGCCCAGTCAACTTTTACATACTGTAGAAGGAGATAAAGTCCCTGTAGTGCACATAAAAAACATGCTGGGGAAGACAGTCTGGGTTACTCCTGCCTCAGGCAAAGGCAAGCCCATCTGTGGGATTGCTTTTGCTCAAGGACCTGGGTGTACCTGGTGGATAATGCGAAAGGATGGGGAAGTCCAATGTGTACCGCAAAGGGATTTGATTTTGGGTGAAAAGAGCCAATGAACTGAATGGTATGATGTTAATTGCTATATAATACTGTCTGTCATCACTTTTATGGTTGCTATATGCCATATCAATAATATTACAGTAGGAGTCATCCAGATTAATGAAGAATGAACTTTGATGAAACCAAGCAAAGTGCAGTGGTGATGGAATCAGAACTGGCTTCAGCATGCAGGAATCCAACACCACACACCATCTCTCCTGCCCTGAAGGACTGTTATGACAGATGGAGCCCAAAGTCATGGACTAAATGAATTCAACGGACAATTTAGAGGGATGGCCCATAGACCAAGGGAATGATATCTGTGTGTATATATCAAAAGACAGGGAAAGGGGTAGTGATTAATTGGGATATATTGGAAAGTGTGGGACCTGGGCATGATGTAGATGGTATAGAATAAGGGGTGGATACTGTCCTGGTTTCAGCTGGGATAGAGTTAATTTTCTTCCTAGTAGCTGCTATAGTGCTGTGTTTTGAATTTAGGATGAGAATAATGTTGATAACACACTGATGTTTTAGTTGTTGCTGAGCAGTGCTTACACTAGTCAAGGACTTTTCAGCTTCCCATGCTGTGCCAGGTGCACAAGAAGCTGGGAGGAAGCACAACCAGGACAGCCGACCCAAACTGGCCAAAGGGCTCTTCCATACCATATGGTGCCATGCTCAGTATAGAAACTGGGGGGAGTTGGCCGGGGGGCAGCGACTGCTGCTCGGGGACTGGCTGGATGGTCAGTGTCGGTCAGTAGGTGGTGAGCGGTTGCCTCATTTGTTTTTTTTATTGGGTTTTGTTCCTCTCTCTCTCTCTCTCTCATTGTTTTCCTTTTTGTTACTACTACTACTACTACTACTACTATTATTATTATTATTATTGCTATTTTATTTGATTTTATTTTATTTCAATTATTAAGCTGTTCTTACGTCAACCCATGAGTTTCCTTACTTTTGCCCTTCAGATTCTCTCTGCCATCCCACCGGGGGGGGGGGAAGGTTAGCAAGCGGCTGCATGGTGCTTGGTTGCTGACTGAGGCTAAACCACAACAGCTGACAAACCAGATTTTCTAGTCAAATTATTAGTCAAAATCATGGATGCATTAACCCTCTTTAAAACAATTTGAGGCAAGGGGCAGCCTGCATATTTGTGGAAAAAACAAACAAACAAACAAAAAAAAAACTGGGCAAAAAGATGCATTTTCTTTAGTATGTATTTACAATAACTATTTATACTTCTTTTTCTTTCAATAATTATTTTTAAATAAAGCAAAAATTATTGAAACTGACAGTTCTATAGAACATGCTCACAAATTCTTTTAAAATCTAGAAACAACGTAAGTTTTGAAAATAGGCCGTGTAACGGCAAGAGTGGGGGGATGTTAATAAAATCAGCTTTTCCAGCACTAATGAGGAAAGAAGCCAAGCCCAAGGAATTCAAGTGCAATTGATTGTGTTCTACTTTAAATGGAAAAAAGTTCCACCCCCCCCTTCACATTCTAATGGTTATGAGATAAAATGGCATCTTATAAATATATATTTAACTGCTTGTCTGAAGTGACATAACATTGACCTAACTGCCTGTTTATTGGTTATTATGAAGCTTTAAATATATTTGTTATAGAGTATCGTAGGATCTCAAATACATTAATCTTAAGTTTCTGTAAGATTGTCTTTTATGTGTATCTAACTTTACTAATATATAACAATATTATGGTGACAATATTTGTGGCACATGATATACAGTCTGTTTTTAGTACAGACCTATTTGTTTTCATGGTAAGGCCAATGTAAGCACAATGGACACCCTATCTAGTACCTTCAGTTTAATCAAGCCATAAGAACATATTCTTTATAACTCCATAGTGAATTTTAGCTGTGCAGAACTGATTAAAAAATCATAGTATTATTCAGTAGAGAAAAAAAAAGAAATGTAGAAATGTTCAAAAAAAATCTTAGAGCATCCTTCATTCTCTATTTGTTCAAAAAAGCCTTTTCATCTTGGTGAATGCTTATATCCTGCCAACTTTTTATTTGATCAAAATGATACATCGTAAGAAACTATGATAAATTTCACAGAAGTAAGCACTGTGAATACCAATAGGAATTTCCTCCCAATGCAGAGTTAACAAGACTTCACCAAAGTGAAAGTTTTTTATCTTTTCCAAAACTGAAGTCTGCCAACTCCTTGCAGTTCCATGTTTGAATACTAGAAGTGAGTTTGCTCTTTAGCTGCTGGATACTTGTTTATCCTTCAAATTCTTTGAAGATGCCTTTTGGGAAAGGATTTTAATCAAAGGTTCATTGCCCTGAGTTTAAGAACAAATGAAATATTCTGTTATAAAGCCATATGGAAGAAAAGAAAATGCAATACCAGACTGGGAGAGAGATAAGAGAGAAAGGACTTGGTAGAAACCAGAGTTGCGTTCTCTGGAATTTACAATATAAATATAAAAGGCTCTGTCCTTCCCTACCTCTAACAAAAACTGCCCATATGAGGATTCAGTGCAGAGTAGCAGAGCTGTGTACCATAAAGCCATACCTATCCTAACTACAGAAAGTAGAGGTGAGGTCCTAAGTGGAATGAGGCTTTTCAGCAGCGGACTGTTCAGCAGCGGACGCCTTAATTGGAGAGTGAGGATGAAATAAAAAGATCCCTACTATTCTCTTTAATGACTCAAATATTTATGTTATTGTCACTAGGCCAAATTTACACGCAGAGGGACTGTGCCATAGCTGTTTTCTCTGACCTGGTAGTGCGTGTGACATAACGTGGCATGGGTGGTTGCGTTCCCAGCAGCATCCTGTCTCCTCCTGTGTGCGGTAATGCCATCCCTCATCCCAGCTCAAGGAAGTGATGGAAATCCAGCAGCCTGCAGGGGGGAAGCACAGCTTGTCCCCCTGTGCTGGCAGGGCTGTTCTGCCCAGGGTGTGTTGACTGAGAAACTAAGGATGCATCTTCTCTCTGCCTGTCATCCTCCTTGTACTTTCGTCCCCACTCAGGGTAGAAAGCAGGGTCTTGGCCAATCCACCTCTGTCCCTAGGGATAATCCTTGGTGGGGGCTGCCTCTGCCAGTAACGAGCCTCCTTTTTTCTCTCCAAGCTCTGTTGAGTCCTATATAGCCACCACAGGCAGTTCCCAAAGCTGCTTGATATGAGCTGAACTAGGTGCAATTTACTTATAATCACTGTTATCACCCACTCATGGTAAAGCATCTACTTTATTAATTGAATACTTAGCTGAGAATTAGCTAATTGTGCACAGGTGTGTTTTCAACCTACAGAAGACACATGGCTAGCTAGTTACAGCTATACCACTAGTTTTATCTTTTCTGAATGAAATATAATTAAAAGAGGATTTTGATCAGTTGTTTCGTTTCAGCTTCCAAGAAAAATACTCTTCCCCTGGCTTAGAACATTTCTCATTGTTCTTGCATTTCACTAATTAAGCATTTAAATGCTATTGGTTTTATTCTTTTCCGTACTGTACTTGTGTAAAATTGGCATTACTGGGTATGGTTCTTTTTCATGGAAGTTAGTGAAAACTGCATGAAGCAAATTTTCATTTTTACCTCATTTTGCCACTTTTCCACAAATCTGTATAAATAGATAAAAATAACAGAATGTTTTCTTCCTAAATACCTATTATGCACATGCCAGACTAGCACCTCTGTGTCCACACACTTGCCTACTTTCTTGCTAAAATAAGAACGAGTTGCTTTTTAATAAAGTTTCCACATGCTGTGTTAGGGTGTCTAATGGAAGTTGTCAGATTTCCTAGTTTCTTGGTCATGGACTGACAGCATCAAACCAGGAATGCAGGTACCCAAATGTGCTTTCTATCTCCTCTCTTCATATGTGGACATCCCAGGTTTTGGGAATATTCACAAGCAATGTTGTTGCTGAAAGTACACTTCAGAGCCTGTTTACATAAGTGTTGAAGCTTCAATTTTAATTTTAAAAAGCCTTTTCTCGTTGTAATTGTTATAAATGTAGCATCAATTTAAATGATTGATTGTTGACAGACTTTGGTCACTTGTTTTTATCCATTATTGCTGTTATACAGTTCCAGGGTGTCTCAGAAGGTTTGCAGGGCTTCTCTTTGTGAGATGACAGTCCTATCATCACCAAGCATTTATTGTCACAGGCATTTTATGATGGAAAAGATAACCTGTTCTGGGTTAGGAAATGGAAATGTATTTCATTCATTCTTGTCAACTGTCTCATTATTCCCCATTCATCAGAGCAGGTATTTAATTCTGAGAAATAGCTCAGCAGGTTTTCTTCCCTTTCATGCCTCTTATAGAAACACTTTCCTCTGATCAAGTATGTGCATTTTGGTTTAAGTGTCAATCTGTTGTAGTGCTTTTCCATGACTCTGTGAAGAGTCTTGTTTTTCTCCTAACTGTCACTATATACTAACTAAGACAACCCATTTTTAACAAACAAATGAGGGGTGGGGGAGGAAGGGGGACACAGGGCCGGGGACAGCAGATACTGAACATTATCTGTACCAGTGTGTGATTTTTCAGTCATAATATATACTGGTTTGTATGTACTAGTAACATCTTTGACTCTCTAAGATACCTATGAGAAGGTCTCTTCTCAATGCCTGTGGCTGCAAAATTCTTCAAACTTCTAGATCTTCTGTTCATCTAGTGTAAGAATGAGGGAAAGGGATTTTTATTGAGCTTCTTTATAATTTTGTACTATTTCCTGATTTGCTGGCCAGAATTTCAAAGCAAAGAACTGCTCCATCTTATGCTCGTGGATTGGACCAGCACCAAGGTGTCTTAGGACTGAAGAAATATAAAGAAAGGCTCAAAATGCCTCTTCACGTATTCTTATTACCTTAGTTGTACTTCAAACCTTGTATCAAACTGTAGGAATGAGCCATAAATTTCGCAGTGGTGTTTATTGTGTAATAAAATACCAAAGAGGGGGACAATTTAAGCTGTTATCTTCAAGGTGTGACTGTTTTTTGCTTATGCTGCAGTAATTCAGGAATGTTGCCAGGGACATGAATGACATTATGCTAGTGCATAACTACTATGAAAAGGGAAAATGTGCAGAAAATTTGAATAATATCACTGCTATGAATATAAGATACTTACTCATTTTGCTTATTTAAATGTTCAAAACAATGCAAGACACAAAAGAAAACCTTCATAACCAGCAAGAAAGAGAAGTCAATTTGTCGTCGAGGCATTGGTCCTCAGCTGTTGCAAGTCAAACAAATTTTGCTGACCTAGACAAGATGAAAACCTTTCCCTATAACTCATGTCCACAGATCACTGTAGCATAAACAGGAGCCCCACTTCTGAGCATTTCTTCAGTGGCCCATGTCATTATGTAAAGCCTGTTTCACTGAAGTTAATCTTTATTCTGATAGTCATGGATCTCTGTTGGATTTTTACATGGTAATGTAGATGCATTTTATATTATAAAATATCTGCACGTTTGCTTTGGGCTTAAAAGTCATCTATATGAAAGAGATTTCTTTTTCTTATTTTTTTACATTGATGTCATTAGACAAAAAAAAAAAAACCACCTGAGAATATCATTGCAACTGTAGAAAAGGTTTAACAAAACCTTCTCAGTACCATCACATAGCATGAAATTGTCCCAACACACATCCTGTTGCAGTATAGGTTAATAACTAGAGAATGGGTCCATACCATTACACTGTCAGTAAAGCAATAGTCAGCCTCAACAGTAGGGGAGTGATGATGCCCTTATCTCCCTGAAAACAGCCCTTAGTCAGTAGGAGGTCTAAAGCCAAACTCTGTGAGTTGCTGCTTGAAAGTATTTTTTTATCCAGACGTGATAGACAGAATTAGCTTTGAAGCCTGTTTTTGCTGACCTCAGAGGAGTAAATTACCTTACCCTTAGAGGAAGTATGACTCACTGTCTGACTGTTGGCATGGCATTTGCAGTTTTCACCTGCCTGGGAAAGAATCATTGCAATCTGACAATTATTGTAGCATCTCTCATTCAACAGCCAAGCACTGTTCTTTGACCATGATTCTAGAGTGTATGTACAACTTTAGTACATACTGCTTGAAATTTGAAAGCCATTAACCCATCAAGAGATTTTTTCCTAGGAGAAAATTATTCAGAGTTAGTTCATAGCATTTTTTTTTTAAATTGAAATATTTCTATGTATTTTGCTTACACAAATGTACTTATAAGAATGAAGTTTTTCCAGATAGTTACAGGTGGGTTTTTTTGTCTGGAGTTTTACTAACAGAAACTGAATACAAAACTCATGGATGTGAGTATATCAATCATTCCACAAATATCTCATACAAAAATGTTAACAGGATTTTTAAACCTACAAAGTGAAGAAGCAAACAAAAAAGTATTATGCAGATCAAAATGCAATATATGATTGTAGATAAGATGTCCATGTTAAGACAAACCATGTTATAAAATGATCATTTCAGCATAAAGTTTCATATATTATCATACATTACTTTTGGATGCATTGTTGTAACACAGGTGTTATTTCATTGTGAAATCTCTTCTAAACTGTATAGCTAAAATATATGAAGATGTGCCAGATCTTGAATATGTACATTATATGTCTTGTAAACCATAAATTCAGTTCTAAATAGCTGCAAACTTGAATCCAGCTCACATCCAGGTGTCTTTTCCTCACAGAAGTGTGTGTTAGAACAAAAACACCATTTGGTGCAAATTGGAGTTAAACAGGAAGCCATGTTATCTATCATATTTTTTAGATATTTTTATCAGACTTCACAGATGTAAAATACATAGCCAGGTACAGTATATTGTAAATCTCCTTAGACCTTCTGTGTCAGACATTTGTCTTTTATGAGTTGCCCAATGTACATTATGTTCCTGTTAAAATCTTTTCTCACTTCTTTTCTGTGTAACATTTTTTTCATTTCTCATAGATCATAAGTGCATTTATTCCCTATTATTCAAATGTCTATGATATGCAAATAGTTGCTGACAATTAGGTCCAGTATTCCTGATTATGTGGCAGAACAAAATGAGTGCCAGATCCCAATCTGTTATAGATCAGCATAGCTCTGCCAAAGAGACCTCCAAGCATGTTTGCTAAAGAGATTCATATTTCTATTCTTACCCTACATAATATATCAGAAATGTTTATTTCACCACAGTTAGGTGTCCTTTATATGTTATTATTCTGTACTTGTACTATCTGCTATCATAAATGCAATGGTTAATATTTACCATTTTAATGTGCTAAAAATATTTTTCATTTGAAACTCATTCTGTTCATCCTAAAGTTTCCTTTGCTTAGCAGATGGATTTGTGTTTTGTTTGTTTTGTATGCCAAATTATGACTTAAATTTTTTATGTTGGCATTATGGCTATGTGCAAAACGATACCGCTGGTAAGTAGTGTCTGTGGAAAGCGTAATAGACACATTTACTGCCACATGATAGCTGGAAGCCTCTTTCCTAAGGACAAGCACTTCAGGCACAAAGACAAAAAAAAACCCCATTTTCTGATCTGGATGGTCACAATGAAAGAATTATGGTTATCGCAATATTGCACCATTAGACTGAAATGCAGATGCCTTTGACGAGAGTTTTCTATAAGGTGGTAAGCAATTCAGGTCTTTCATATTCACTATGACCATTGGTACACTGAAAATGAAGTGAAGGAGCAAGAAGAAAGCCTACCTAGCAGTCTACGTTCAATCATATTAATAACCATTGTTAAGTTGAAAGACTTCATATCTTCAAGTGCTAATTTAATGAAGGATATTTGTGGTTGGCTTTTTTGCTTGCTTATTTTTAATACGGGAAGAATCCCTGCATGGATTTTGATGCACAACTTAGAGATATAAATTATTATAAGTGGTAGCAGTGTCCTGATTAAAATGTTGCCTTGTTTGCTTATGATCCTCTTGATGCATGGAATAGGACTGGGATTTGACAAAACAATAAATCCAGTTTGAAAGTGCCTGCTGTTGATAAGGAATGCCACGGCTATGTGATTCAGAATGCTGAAAAGACACAAACTCATTAAAACAGTTCAAATTTGTTCAAAATATTTTGACAGGTAGCTTTGTGAAGGCAAACTTCATGCCAAATTAGATATCACTTGAACTTTATATCAAATCAGGTATTGTATGTTCTCACTTATTCAGCATAAACAAGCTCATGATCTAGATTCAGTCTGTGTGATCGAACAATGTGTCTGTGCCTCACTGATATTAGGAACCATGACCCAAATCTCTGTTTTGCATTTTTTGTCTCGCTGCTGCAGTTCTGGGGCTCAGGTCAGTGTTCAAAGACTAGATCACCAGCAGGGATGCAAGAGATGGCACACACATTTTGGGACAAAATGTAATTGGGTCCTGCCTCTGAACCAGTCTAACATTTAAATTGCCCTAAATCAGTCGGTCTGCCTTTCAGATGTGGATTACTACTTCCTCAATATTGTAGGGGGTATACATTTACTTAGGCCTCTGGAAGGTCTAAGTCCCTAAGTAGGAGTCAGCACTGATACTGATATGATTGTAACAGTTCATGCAAGCTGAAGGTGTGACTGCTGGGAAAGCAGATAAGTGCCCTGAATTCTCACCAACTATGAGTATAGTGTTGGTACAGGAAGTACTTTAAATATTACAAAAATCTCTCAGTCCTTCTCAAGACCATGTGTCAAGGTGAAGGCTTCATAAAACAATGTGAGTAGTTCCAGATACCTGTGACTATGTTTATTATACAGACCATGTCCATGAAAACCTGAACATGTTAAAATTTTTGTGTTTTTTTTTTTTTTATAATGGATTTCTGAGATAACCTTTTTCTTTCCTCAATGCTTTTCTCAGTTCTCATAGCTTATGCTGTGAAGTGGGATCATTGAACTGGCACAGATAATACAACAGTTTCTTCCTTCTAGAAGAGTGGTAGATACATTCCATGGAAATTATTGAGAATAGCTTGTTTATCTCTGAAATTAGGTTTTTTTCCCACTGAGAAACAGGGTGATTTGGAGAAATATTATACATAACCACCATTGTAGTTTTATGTACATTATTGGGATAAAGGGTGTTAGTCATTAAACATTACTAATGTCTGATTCTGAAATCAAACAAATAATTATGCTTTAATTTCTTATCATTTCCTGAAGAAATGTTTAGTTTTAATTGTTTTACTGTTACATTTTTACTACTAATACTTGTTTCACCAACATGAAATTTCAATTTCATCATTTAACTTGAAAATCTGAGTCAATTCAAGAAGCCAG
This sequence comes from Mycteria americana, assembly GCF_035582795.1. Taxonomy (NCBI): domain Eukaryota; kingdom Metazoa; phylum Chordata; class Aves; order Ciconiiformes; family Ciconiidae; genus Mycteria; species Mycteria americana. The sequence goes on along the minus strand of NC_134366.1, from coordinate 113,253,160 downwards.
AAGTAGACAGAAAATAGCTGAGATACCTCAGGATAGGAGGGAAGGGGAGGTGGGAGTGGGAGGATGTTTTCTGAGAATTTTTTTCTGGAAAGAGAACTTTTCAAAAAGTGAATAATCAATATCATATTGGGTCCCTCCCACCAAAGAAGCTGTGTGCCTGGATTTAAGCTTATTTTTAATAACTGCTGTATTTTCATGGCTGGAGATTTTCAGTTTGGATTTGAGCTTGAGCATCATAGGAGAAAGAGGAAATACATTAAACTTTTTTCTTTTGATTACCAATTGCTTAGAAAGAGTACATTGCATCTACAGCTTATCTTATAGCTACTAACAATGAGCACCTTTACGTTTGATCAAACTGTAGGAGGGCTATATAGTCTATCATTTATTTGACCTAGAGGAAGGAGTGTGTTTAATATCATAGACTTTTGTAATGCTATTGAAAATAGAGAGGGAAGAAGAAGGTGAGGTTATGTTTTATAGTGACTGAAAAATATGAAACGTTTTGTTCTCTGCCCTGGAATATTAATAAAAGCACTGTAGTGACAATATCATATAGCCTTTTCCAGGATCGAAGGAACAGAAATGTACTTTCTGCCTTCTGGCGAGAACAATGCTTATGCATTTTATCTGTCAGATCTATCTGTACATGCAATGCTTCTAGAAACATAGTATCTGTGTACTAAAATATGTGAAACTTAAATTAACAATTCTACAAACGAAAGTCATGATGAAAATAGAAAACGTTCTGAATTATATATGTAGTTTCTAGGAAAAGGAAGAACATCAGAAATGTCCATTTTATATCCATTATCTAAATATAAAGTAGTTTTTTATGTGTGTATATAATATAGATGGTGCCCTAAGAAGAAATTAGCTTTTTAAAGACACTATTAAGTAGCTCAATTTTGACAGAAGATTTTGCATATTAAAAACTATTACTGGATTTCTTCCAGTAAATTAAAAGTTTAAATACAAATCTTCCAAATTGTTTGGGAGACCTTACTTTTTTGACTTTATGTTATGAGAGAGTGGCCACAAATAATACCACACTTTCAAATATTTTGAGAAGTAAAATCTGTATAATCCAATAATTTAACACACTATCAACAGTTAGAAATTAAAATCCATTTCTAAAATGTTTTACTTTAGAGAAAAAAACTAGGCAAAAAGTGTATTGTATTGATATCATTCAATTGGTTATCATTCAATTCAAATTTACATTTATTCATTTCACAAATAAAATTAATTTAATAAAATATAAGAAAGTTTACTCAAAGATGCTTCCTAACTTTGAAAACTGCTTGTCTTTTGTGTAATATAGATCTGCTCATAACCTTATTTTCTCAAAGTGCATGCATGCATAAACTAACTCAATTCTACATCTGTATTTGGCTAGACTTATGTTTGTATCATTTCCTTTTCTTATTTGTTGAAATAAGACAGATCACTTAGGAGTGGCCTTTTACTTGATATTTTCACACTTTGATTACATTTACGTTCTTTATCTTGCATTAGTTCTAGCAACAGCAATCAAAACCAATTTTGGACCTCTGTATAGATGGTTATATTTAATCTTTTGTTACTGTATTTTCTGGTGAGAACGACTTTGTTATTTTCAGGATTGCATTTAACGTGCCAAGGAGATTAAGCACTATTATCAGACAAGAGGAACTAACTGTGTTTGTGAACAAATTACCTTATCAGTAATCATTCTTAAAGGATTAGCTCACATGCATAGATTTCAGCGAACATCTGGATCATTAATCAGCTTTGTCTTAAATATTTTAATTATCTTATTTTCCAATTGAAATTTCCTAGCAAAAGGGAGGAAAAGTCATACTGACTTCCAACATATATCCTCAGTATCGTTTGAGACATGTGATCCACTGATCTGTTCTGTAATTTCCTGGTAGTATAACTATAATAGATGACAGAATTATAATTCTATTCACTGTATTAGCAAAGGCCAGCACTGCGTGCAGTAAAATTCAGGCAAAGACAATAGCAAAAAAACCCTTGTCACAGCACATTCAGCTCTTTATAAAAGAAATACAAAATACTGTAATGAAAGGGTGAATGAATGTGGGAATAGTGATACTCATCTGTGTATAAATTTTATCTTAACATTTAACCTTTTCTTCATATTAAGTACACTTTTTTTGTTGCTCGCTCACGTTGAATATCCATACAAGAAACAGTGTGTTATTTTACTTTATTTGCATTTCTGTTGTTCTAAATATAATCAGCTTACAGTAAGATGGTATAATCTACCCATAAATGTCATAAAATCATAACCTATCATCAACATCCATGTGGTTTTGGACAAAAATATAGAGTAAATATGATGAGAACAGGGGGGTTTATGACACAGTCTTATTATATTGCTGAAATGGCTGAAACTGCTTGGAACAGAGGCACCCAGAATTTACCCAAAGGAGAGGCACATTCTCCACTCACCATGATACCAAGAGACACAAATTATTTCTATAAAAAGGAATAAATTAGCTGAACACCTTCCCATAGGTCAAGAGACATGCTAGGTTTCACTGTCACATGCACAGTATGTAGCTATTGACTACAATTAGAGGGCTCTAAGAGATATATTTATTGTCATTATTGCCATTGAATGCCAAAAAAGTACATGTCACTGCAAGAAAATGTGGGGGTTGCTCTAAAGAGACTTCAGTTTTTCTGTAAATGGAAATAGGTCAGTATTAGGTCAGACCTGAGATATGCTTACTTTGGGTGGTAATTCCATATTTTTTGGGAATAAGAAGGAGTGACTTCTGCCAGAGGTTGTTGTATACAAGTGGACTTTTCTACAAATTTCCAATGTTAGAATAAACCAATGGAGGACAGAAATTAAATGAGAGGAGCATTTGAAAATGCAGGATCAAGATAACTTCTTAGTCTGTAACTTATCATATTACTTGTGTTAGCTATGGGGTAGATTATTGATTCTCATATTTAAAAGTTATATTTTTCTCAGAGAGTTTATTTTTCTTCTCACTTCCTTAACTGATTTCAGTCCACTGCTAGAGCTTCTCATTAAAGATGACTTTATGAAATAAATGTTAGCTGTTTCCTTTGCTCCCAGTCCATTAACTGCTAATGAGTAAGGGAGGGCTTTCATGTCTAAATAATGTCTAACATCTAAGCCATCAAAACAATGTATGAAACAGTCAGTTTCTAAAGACGACAAATGTGGTCCCTCTGGTAATTTGCAAACTTGGCAAAACTAATTGGCTCATAGACCAAATGCCATTTTGTGATCAGAAGGGACAGCAGTTACAAGATTGCTTAAGTGCATCCATATCACAGTTAGAGGAAAAGGTAAGTGACATACGTACTCCTCCAGACAGAGCTTCATACCACTAGATATTAGGTCTTTAAAAGGAAAACAGGATAGGCTAAACCAGGGGTTTTTTTCAAAACTTTTTCTGTAACTGTACACAAACACAACTACTTACAAACCACAAATCTATTACAGAGCAGTAGAAATACTATAATGCAGCAACTTCTACAACTTCTACTTTGATTCAATATTAATCATTATTAATCAGACTCATTCATAAACTTGATTGGATTGGTCCACCTAGGATGCTCAAAAAAAAATTGTGCTGATGATTGCATGCAAATATTTTTTCTGTGTGCCCAAGTGCTGAACCCTTCCCAATCAAAAGTGACAACTTCAAAGGAATGCTTTAGCACAAGGGTAACATACTTGATAAGAGAAGTTGAGTCGTACTCACTAAAACGTTGTAACAGAGGAGCAGAGTTGTTAGCTTTACTGCGCTAACAAAATTCCATCCAGGCTGTTCAGCTAACTGAAACAAGAGTCTGTTGAGATGGGCTGTATTTCATGTTTGTATGTGTTTTTGCTATTCAGAAGAACTTTCCAATGTGTATCTTTATACTTTTCTTCTTCTGTTTGACACTATGATGATCTCAAGTGCAGCACAAATTCCTTTTTCCTGGAGAAATTATTTACTATGCATTTCATCATGAAAGTAGGCATTTCTTAGAGCAGGCTTATCATAGTTCTGCATGTAGTCTTGACAGTGGGAGAACTGCTATTTCCTTAGCAATATTAAACCTACAGTGCTGGGTTCCTTTTCCACAATTTTAGCATAACAGCAGGATGGAGACATTAATTTTCTGGTGAAACTTTTAGAAGTTTAAAATATTCCTTCTTCTACAAGTTGTGAATCTAAATCCAAATGCCAGTGCATGTTTTCATTTAAATTCAGAAAAAACAGAGCATAAGAATGATAATTTTCATTTCTTAGCATGATATTCCTTCTTTTAATTGTTGTGAAGTTGTCACATGAAACAAGTGCTTTGTTTCATTCCCACATTGCTAAGTTTTAGCATTTTGTTTGTATGTGTGGCCGTACAGTGCTCCTGGTTCAGTGTTATTCTCAGGCAAAGTATGTAGGGGGGAAAAAACATCTATGCTACCATTAATTACTTTCCATTGTGCAACTCATTCTAATTGTTCTTCTTGTTTGTTTAATAATACAGTAAAAAATAGGCATTATGATGTTGTCAATCTGTACTTTCATTCAATATCTGATATCATACAGCCAAATTATCACCCATTATTAATTATCCATTAAAGCCAAAATTGTGGCTTTAAATGTCCTCCTTATTAAATACATTCTCAGACTTTTAACTTCTTTCTGGAAGTTTACATGATGGATAAATCTGTGTATGTCTGGGTGAGAGAATGCAACCTAGAAACATAAACACATTTCAAACTGGAATACTGTGCTATGTGACAAAAAAGAACATTTTCTGGGCCCAACTAAACATGGTATGGCTTCAGAGCCAGGGAATTAAGGTCTGATGTTCAGTACAATACACAACAGGAGGACCTGAAAGTGCCCTTGACATAAGCAGGAGTTGGGGCACAGAATCTGCTGTCTTTAAAAATAATCTTTCCTACAACAATAAACCATACTCCATTGCAATTTCAGTTTGCGTGAGTTAGGTTTGGTAAATTTAACACCAGCAAAAGTGGTCATTTGGGATGAGGGGAACACAGAAGTAAAGGATGCCCAAGCTCTTTGTCTTTTGTAGTGCCATGCTATGTCAAGGCAGTGACCAGCATCTTGGAAATTACTAAATGAGTAATGGCAAATATTCTTATTGCATGGTCACCACTCTTTGGGTGTCTTCACCATTTACCTTGTTAGGAAAATGGCAGCTTGGGTTGTAGCACACTGAAAACAGTATGCTGTCTCTTCCTGAACTAGCAGAGATCACAGGAAAAGAGTAAGAGATTCCCTGTTTTGTTACATTTCTGTGTCAAGGGAATCTCCTTTAAATTGGATCCCTGAGCAGCCACCAGCTGCGACAATGTACAACGACAGCATAGATTTAGCACAGACATGTACAACTTTTTTCAGGCTGTACTTTTTTTCCCCTGCTAAATTCCCAGAATTATCCCAGATGTGTCATTCTCCCTAGCCCATTCCTCTTGAGAGGGTGGTGTTGAGTCCAGCTGATACTGTTGTTACAAGAGCAAGCTTCTGCACCTGCGTTAGTTATCTGAGTGTGTAGTCTGAGTGAATAAAAGGTGTTCCCTTCCATTCAGTGGGTTGTGTGAAATACGAGTAGTTTTTCTCCTCAATTTTTAAAGTGAAGATTCCCACAAAAGACATCAGTCTCATATATATCTGCAATAGCTGGTGTATGTGCTGGAAGTCTGAGCCAATAAATGAAAAGTTTGAAAAGAGTTTGAAATTTCAGTTCAGGGACTGAAAGATTATTTTTAAAAGCCTTCCTGCATTTAAAGAGAGATGACCTTTAATAGTAGATTTATTCTGTATTCTTTATTAACATTTCTTTGAGCTTTTCCCAGCTCATAGGGACAAAATTGGGGAAAAATTAAAGAATTCCTATGTGAGCACACAACTGTTTGATAGTATCTATTCTTCACTTTGGAATGTATTATTTAATTCCTTGCATACCTATGACTTGTATGATGTATCTAGAAAGGAATGCAAAGTTCTGACCCCAAATCTTATCTTATGCTCTGGCTACAACATAAGTAACGTTACACTATAATACATGTACACCTACAGTTGTATATGTAATATAACTGCAATTATTTTTCTGTTTACTTCATATGAGATGAGTTCAGAGTCTGGCCTGCACCTCCTGCATTGAATAACCATGACAAGGCTCCCAAGACCTGCCTATATGGCTGATCAGTCAAAGCAAATCACCTTCTCAATAGCTTATCTATGAAACTCCATGTGGGTTGTCTGTGTGCTTATCTGGTGTTAAAATAGAAACAAGCTTTTTTTTTTTTTTGCTTTTTTTTTTTTGAATGGCTATAAATATATTTGCTGAGTCTCAAAACAGTGTTGGCACTTTTCTTGCAAACTTAGCTTTTAAAGAAGTACATTTTCAAGTATTTCCAAAGTGAAAACATTCTTCACTTCAGAATTTGGTCAAGTACATTTAACAATGATCAGAAACATGTACATCTTCCCATTTTCAAGCTGTGATTCATCGAGCTTCAGAGTCATATTAGGCAGAAATCTTTTGCAAGACTGAGGAAATCAACCAGAGTAAATCAACCAGGGATAAAAGAAACAGTTCTTTAAATTTCTAGCTGTTTCACATGGAAGGATTACAATGTCTCCTCACTCTTTGATAAGTAAAGGATATTTTTTATTGCATTTAAGCTTTTCAGCTTGCTTTGTTTTCCCCAATAGTTTCCTTTCTTTGGTTCTGGATCCCATGGCACTAGGTACATGGAATAGACAGAGGTGAACTCCTGTGTTAGCCTAAATGTGTCACCAAATTTAAACTGTTCTCAAGTGGGTTCATTAGTGTGTGGAAATTTAAAATTTTTTCTTTCCTACATTACATATTTCCAAAACCATAGTTTGGCTATGTTGTGATCAGAGGATTCACAGTGAGGAACATTGAACAGGAGAGAGAAGAGTCTTGTTGGCAGCTTGTGTTGAGACTCAAATGACAGGTCACTTCCCTCTCTCCTTGCTTCTTTCTGTCAGTAGTATGGGTATATACATACAGAACAAATCTTGTAGCTACCACATGTAGGTGTCTCTGCTTTGGCCCTTAGAAAATGTGTATTCAACCCCTGTGAGTGGATTAATGCCAGGAGAAGTCTTTGATTAATTCTCTGTCACCTTCCACTCTTTTCCAGAAGGACTCTATCAGAACTAATAGGTTCCACAAAGCATTGTTCAAAAACTACAGCTGAAAGGAGAAAACGCAGCATGTCTTTTAAATGCACTTATGGCTCTTCTGTATACATAAAGATACACAACTGTGCATGTACCCAGCCACATATATTTTTGCAGAAGGGAATAAATAACTTTTGTGGATCATGCACTAGATCTGTGGTTGGAAATGAGACTTCAGGACTAGATTTCAAGAACTAATTCTCATTACTCATGTGGATTGTGAGATTTGTTCCTTGGTCTTTGTCAATGACAATGGAATAACAGGCTACCTCCTGGATCTACAAGAGCCACTTACTCTTTCTTCTTCCTTACTCTTCTTCTGGACAGAATATCAGGTATAGTTATTCTTACTGAAACAAGGTAGAGTGCTTCAAACTGCAGGAGTTTTTTCCCTACAAAATTCCAGCAACTTCTTCAATATTGCAAAAGATTTTCACCTAATACCATTCTGCAGCTGAATGAATCACAGCTCAAAGCCAGGTGGCATATGTCTTGTGACTATACACTCTCATAAATACAGTACAGCAGAAGCCTAAATGGAAACACATCATTTTGAAACCATCTGTTCTTACAGATATCCGCAACAATAAAGAAAATAAAGGCTTGAAATGCTGCTATGTTGTTTTAAACCCTAAAGGCATTTCCTATTGGTCTCTCCTTTTATTCTGAGAAGCTCAATTTGTTTCACTTGGAAATAACTTAGCTGCCGTGTTTGTTGCTGTTCTGTTTATGAGCTTTGGAGAATCTGACTATAGCTGGCTTACCTGTATATGAATATTTATAAAACAGAACCTTTTTCATGCTGGAGAGTGCTGGGTTGCCCTCTGGTGAATGTAGCTTGTCTTTGATTGGACATTTTATAATAGCTTACAGGGTGAAACCATTCCCTTAGTGGCGTGTTTGTTTATTTGAGGGAAGTTGTGTGTGATTTGTTCAAAGACAATATTGCAGCAGCTCAGCCACAAAGCTGATAATCTTTAACTGTTGCTTATTTATTTGATTGCATCACATTGCTCTTATGATATTTTGACTGTAAAAATGCTCAGTTGGAACAATATTCCTAAACTTGTGAATCTAGATCATACTCCTTAATTGGTACAGTCTATATAATGTTAATACTGATAAAAAAAAGATAAGTTTCTTTGGGGTTGAATCTGTTGTTCGGTCAGAGTTGTAGCCTTTTGTCTGTTGCAGCCAGTGAGTGCTGCAAGAAGAGTACTATTACAGTTTCATATCCAACAGATCTCATGACTGAAATCTAATTCATAAGATTACAATATCTTTGCTAATGCTGTGGTCAATATTTTAACTCTGTTTACAGAATTTCTATAGTCCCTTGCTGTGGTATTTGAAGACAGAGATTTCTTCTGAAGTGAAATAGAGCTGAGAACTCTCAGAAATTCAAGATATAAACCAATATATGAAACTGCACCGCAGTAGCATAAGCTGTCCCATTCCTAAAGAGCTAACAAAGAGCAGAAGTGACATAGGGAGAAACGGCAAACAGAGCTACAATTTCGAACCTAGAAGGTCACTGTTAATCCATGGATACCTCTGGTTTATCTGAAATAGTTAAACCTGTGTACCACATACTTGGCAAGCAATTCTGCTTAGGCATCAGATTTTGGAGGGGGAGAGAAATGGCACGGGCATCATACCTAATTATGTGACTGGCAGGTTTTATCTGTATATAATTACCTGGCAGCATAAATTTGCAGGAAGCACGTTCGCTCTGTTTTTCCATCATGCCTCATTTTCAGCAGAGTGATAGAGCAGGGGACGGTCGCTCTTGACCACCCTGGAAAAGGTATCAGCCCCTGAACCACGAAGCATAATTGCCCTCTTACTGGGGGCCAGAGGCATGTGCTGGAAGAAAGCTCTTTCTGCCCAAGTGTCTTCTCCCAGCGAAGGGAGAAACAAAATGTCACACCAATTATCCGAGCAGTGAACAGTGTAAGGAAAACTGGCTGCTTTGTGAGGCTGCAGCCGGAGTCCCAATTACTGAATGAGGCTGAGGGGGTTTTTATACTGTTGGCCTCGCACTTGGCTTTCGCGCTGCACACAACAGAGCCCAGCGCGTGTGCGGTAATCAGGTGTGCCCGCAGCAAGATGCACTGCGAAACGGGGTTGTGAGCCTTTGAGGGGATGGAGGGGCGGCAGGTCCTAAATCAGCCTTTGCTTTCAAAACCCAGAAGTCATTTCTATGGCGGCTGGGAGCAATCCTCCAGAAGAAGGTGGAATTGCAGGGCTGCAGCTGATACCTGGAACAGTGATGGAGACCAGAGGGAAACCTGGGCGCGCAAAAAGCTGCACTCTGCTTCAGTGGTGTGTTGGTGGTGGAAGAAAAAGTAATCCAGCTCATCGAGAACGTTTAAACCAGAAGAGGGATTTTGGCTAGTTATTTCTCAGCAAAACTCAGTCAGCCAAAAAGTACAACAGAATGTGAAATATAATACGCTCTTGTTTTATCAGGAAATTACTTTTGGGGAAAAGAAGTTTCCACTTTTCAGGTGGGACCAGATTGTTCTCATCCAGATGCTTTATATCCAAACGATACACTTTTCTGGTGCATGAAAAAAATTTGCATTGTAATACAGTTAATTAATATTCACAGTTTTCAGCAGGTGTGCTAACTTCTCATATGACAGTGGGACATTCTGCTAAGTGCTGTGACATGACAGCAGCTGTGATGAATGGAGCTAGGATATTAAAATCTTTTAAGCAGCAATGGTATTCCAGCTGATAAAGCACCAGTTTAAAAAAAAGGATTTATTTAGAGTTTCTAAGGCAGGTAAACAGCCAAAGGAGTCCAGCAAGACACATTACAGGTGATAAAATGGTTAACGGTGTGTCACAGCTTACTATACTTCCATATATTTCTCTTCATTTCCCTCAATAATATTTAGTATATGCTCTATAAAGCATCCTTTTTTATCAAGTCCCCTTTGAAATGCATGGGCACTTGAGGAACACATAATAGAGAAAGAGGGTTTTTAATCTGAGACATGATCTGGGTATATAACATAAATCCAACATAGAAATAAATCCTATGACAAAAAATAGTAAAAATTAAAAATATTCAAAATCTACTAGAATGTTTTTAAGATTCTTGATATTAAATTATACATTTTCCACAGATCACTCTGTAATGCTTAATGGAAAATGTTTATGCATGGTATTGCTGATGAAGTTAAAAAACAAGTTATGGAAATATGGAAATAGGGGATGTATGAATCCTTAGGAAAATTCAGTTATATCTGATCATCTTATCAGAAATAGTTTTCCATCATCTATTGTTTGACAATATTTGAATGATTTGGGAATATTTGGGGGGAAATGAAAAATAATACTTTAGTTTAATATTAAAATTATTATTTCTCCAAATTTTAAAAAGTCAAATATGTCTCCTTTTTTGTCATTTGTCATTGACCAGTTTTTCAATTCTTATTCAGTTAAGGCCAACAGAAGACAAGTGGCACAATGCCAGTTGGCTCTCATTTATCAGAGCAAAAGTATGTTTGAATTCTGTTGAAGTCTAAGAATTTAGGAGATTTCTCAAAAATAAGCAAAGAAATATGTATGCATGCCAAAATGGGTAAAGTTACTCCATTTCATGGAACTGCTGAATATATAAATATTTTGTCATCTAAAATGAACAGTAATGCAGATTCAAGTTATTTGTAAAAAGACTAGCATCTGGAAATGATTTTTTTTGTTGTTGGTTTTTTAAAAAAAACTTCCTAACAATAAATAATATTAAATGTTGTATATAGTGGGAGAAATAAGTTAAAATAGCAGACTTGAGAGAGACACAGGGAACAAACTTCAAATAAATACATCAGCCAGCAGTATTTGAAAAAAACATCACCAAGTCCCCTTATCTTTTCTGTATGCACATTTACTATCATTTAATTTAGAGACAAGTCCTACTGCACTAGCTCTGCTTTCTAGTTGTTTCTAGTGAGGCAGGAGCTAGATGCAGTAGAAGGTGATACTAACGGAGGGAAAATAAGAAAAGACTGAAGAGGTGCACTCTGTCTCCCTAAAAAGGACTGTACTTCATCCCTCTGCCTTACCTTTGAGCATCAAGGAGTAAAGCAGGTAGCAGAGTGATCACTGTTACTACAGAATACCAAAAAGAGTGTTTTAGGCTCTGTATGATGTTCTAGGCAGAAAGACTGGAAACCGGGAAACCTCCCAACCCTAATCCTACTACATCACAGGTGGGTTGAGCAAGGGACAGATCCTCATAGTAGTTTGGTATTGCTCATAATTTGAAATTATTCTCATTGGCTTCATAGATTCTGGTTGGTAAGTTAAATATATATATATATTAGGTTCTTGTTAGGCAAAAATAGGACATTAAAAGAATTGAAAAGGATGGACTCTGTGCAAAATCACACAAATTACTACAGTAGATGTAAAGTCTCTGATCAAAGGGTGATACTCAATGAACCAAAAATCACATCCTGTTTTGAGGAAGGGATGAAATGCTTTCTTTCAGAGAGTGCCTCTGTTCTTAAACTTAGTGAAGAATGCTATTTGCCTCCTTTATTTACTTCAAAGTTAAAATACGAAGACTATACTTCCTTTTCCTCCACCCCAGTTCTTGCAGAGGTGCTGTTGTCCAAGCACCTACATCACATTTTTTTCTTTTGTGTGACTTAAGTACACAAAAAGAAAAAACATGGGTTGTACAGCTTTTTCATTTCTTTTCTTTTCTCTTTTCTTTTCTTCTCTTTTCTTTTCTTTTCTTTTCTTTTCTTTTCTTTTCTTTTCTTTTCTTTTCTTTTCTTTTCTTCTCTTCTCTTCTCTTCTCTTCTCTTCTCTTCTCTTCTCTTCTCTTCTCTTCTCTTTTCTTTGCTTTTCTTTGCTTTTTTCTTTTCAAATTAAATTCCTTTGCTTTGGGGAGAAAGGAAATTCAAGATATTGTGGCACATCTCTTCTGCTTTTTCAAGGCAACTAATTTTTAAAACGAAGAAGAATAATAGCTAGCTGGTAGAAACAGTAATACTACATTTTTCACTGTTCTGCTTGCTACTACTGCTTCCTTATTTTTGCCTTTAAAGCAACAGTTTAATAGTAATAGGGTGGTTTTGATGGTCCAGTTGCCTGAATCGTTGCTATTTAGCCATTTTACCAAAGACTTAAAAAGTGGATCTCACCTTGCTCATTGCCCCTACTGAAATCCCTGAGTATCTTCTAAAAAACACATTTATAGGAGCAAAGCATATGGTCTCAAAGCCTTTAGCAGCAGGTCTGAAGTCTTCTAAAATTCAGATAGCTCCCCAGTTGTCTTTTAAATTCAGTTCCTTATTATCCGCTAATACAAATGGACAGACAGATTCCACGACCCAGAAAAATTCCTTTTTTAACATATGATTGTTCTCATGAAGCTCTTTGAAAAGGCTGAAATGTTTGCTTAATTTTGGTTTGCCTTTCAAAATGAATTTATGAAGCCAGGGATTGTTAAGCTGAGTATTCACCGGCTGACATTTTGAGCTAGTACATCAGTTTCTGAGCTATTTTAGAGGCTTCTGTACCCATTCCTGTATTACATTAAATATCCATCATAAAGAAACAAAAGTGGAAGTAACTAACTGTTGCCTGGATCCCATTCTCACATTTATGAAGAAAAATATAAGATCTTACAAGAATGCATCTTGTGAATCTCATCTTGTGAGAGACAAAGGTCTCCAAGAAAGATATAATACTCCTTAGTAGTGCCTTAGTAGTGCTCATGTCTGCAGCTGCAAGACTATATAAAGAAAATTGTTTTAACTGCAAGTTCTAGCTATGGAATGTAAATATGGTGATTTTTATGATGCAGAATCAGTGTCCTGAGTAATCAGGATGGTGCAGTTATCACTGGTATGAGCTATAACATAAAATATTTTAGTTCTTGTTCTGCTTTTGATATAAATTATTTATATTTTGTTGTTAATAGCATACCTGTTCTATGAGAGTTATCTCACACTTCAGCTTGAGGACTCAGCTAAGGATGCCTCAGTAATGCTTTATTCTGTTTAACAAGCAATGAGTAAAAGTCCTCACAATTACTGTTTTTTAATTATTATTTCCCCAGGGAGGAGAAGGCTATAAAGAGATAAATTGAAAATAACTGGAAAAAGCCATTTGCTTTCTTTTTTATTTTATGAAATTGCTTTGTTAGGCATTTTTAGTTATTTTTCCCCTTAAAATTACCCTCAGTATGCTCTTAAAATAGTGGATATATATGTTTAATTTTGGTTTGGCTTTACGCTTGCAACCTGGAGCCAGTACCTTATACAGCACAGTTTTGCACGCTGCCATTTTGCCTGAATGTAAAAGTATGTCATCATGTTTCATCAGATACAGTACCTTCAGAGTCATTTCTGCTCAAGTTATACTTTAACTTCGTTTTAAATCACAGATGATTTCCAGCTCTCTAAATTCCCATTTTTGTCCTGCTGGAAAGCTACTTGTATCCTATTATTTATTTCCCTCCTTTTAGAGCTGTACTAATAAACCTGAAAATTTATGTGCAAGTTAATAATTTTTGCAGTGTTCATGAAGTAGTACCATAAGTCAAGAATACCATCTCATATTGTATTCTTCTACATTATACACTGCTCTGGTATAATAGGTACTGAGAGTAGAAATAGCACAAAAAGCAGCAAGCCATGATGGTGGAAGGCAAAGCTGGTTTTAGTCTCTTTTGTGTCCTAGTGTATTCTGAGCATCAATACACAAAAGGCTGCTCTGAATTTCACCTACCGCCGTGTGGCTGCCAATAGCTGAAAATGACTGGAGCACTGGGTGGTCTAGCCATACACAAGAAATTTCGCAGATTTTATTCAGAAATTATGAAGTAGGTCCTTTATGTTACTTTTCTTTCCCTTCTACTGCTGATGGCTCCATGCCATCTGTCTTGCTCTTAGCTCAACTGCTACCCAACACCAACATCTTTAACATTCAACCATCCTGTGAGCTTCATCTTTGTTCATCTCGTCATCTGTTATCTGTATACTATGACTACAGGCACTCATAATGAATTTAACTTCTATGTTATAGCTCTTTTCCAGTCAAAGCCAATAGCAAAATCGCCATCAGGAAAATGCCTTGCTTTAATGTAAGACACTTTTCTCCAAATGCCTGTATGAAGTATAGTTAACTTTGTACATGTCATGTTCTGAATATCGTTGCTGGTTATTGCCTTGTGCTATGGGCACTTTTTTTTTCATTTCCTAGCTTGCTTTAGTAACACTTAACTTATAGGCAGTGAGAGAGGGCAGAATGAACGTCACTTAAGAGATGATAGTTCTCTACCCCTTCCTGCTTTCAGCAGATCGGTCAATTGATTTGCCAGAATGCACTGGGGTTTGTCAGGACTGTATTCCCAGCAGCTGGGATTAAGGAAAGCTGTTGAAGGGACTGCTGCTGTGCTGCTTTCACAGCGTCTGTGATTTGAGTGGCCACAAAAGGAATACCAGCAAAATAACAGCCTCAGTGAGCTGAGGAACAGAAAAGGCAAAACATGGGACAGGATATTTACAGGTTTAATAACAAATTTCCAGCGATAAGACACGTGGGTGGTAATTGCAGCATGTTTTATTATTATCTTTGGGTTTGATGTTCAATTTGTTTATTTCTTTGCTTATTTGAGTGGGGGAAGGAAATAAGTTCTTTGGCTTAAGCTGTTTCTTCCGTCATCCAAGAGAGTAAAGAAAAAGGGACTCCTCCCGTCTGCAGGCACAAGCAGATCAAGCAGTTTGACACACCTTTGCAAGATTTACCTCTGCGCATTTCCTCTAGCTTTACAGAAGTCTGATGCAAATGACACAGCTTGTTCACACTGAATCACAGTGAATTCCCTTTCAGGGGAAAAAAAGCAAAAGAACATCACTTGCATCCCTCAGTGAATTACAGCCATTGTTTTTTATTTCCTAGTGGGTAATTGAAGGCTTTTACAGCTAGAAGAAATTATTTATAGAGTCATGAAAAATGGATTAACTTTCCTGAGTGCTTCATTGTTTTAGGCATCTACTTTATTCCAATTAAACTTATATAATCTAAAATCAATGAACTTCTTTATTTTAGAGAATAAATTCTAGAGGGAAATAATTTGTTTAGCCTCTGTGAACTGCCTTATTTCCACATAATTTATAGATGTAATCTCTGCAAGGAACAAAAGAACTCAAAGTGCTATTAAGCTCAATAAAGACAGAAACCTTTCCTTTGTTTCCAGCACATTCAGTGGCTGGAGAGAGCCAAGCTTTGGGAAGGAATCTAGGAACTTCCCTGCTGGATTAGATCTACATCCATCTATTAAACTCTTCAACCACTAGCAATGGCTACTACCAAATGCCTCAGAAGAAAGCATGGAAAAGTGCAGGAGATCTGATGTGTCTGTCCCCAAAATTAGGTTTCTAGTTTCCTAATAGTTACAGAATTTTTCAAACTCAAAATATACCTTAATTATCTATCATAAAATCCATTTCTGTATTTTTTGTGTTCAGTGTGTACGTTTGTCATCTGAAAATTGTAGAATTTTGTTTCCAATTCAGATCAATGCATATTGATTTATCTCAAGAGAAGACTTGGCTAACTAAAGATAAGTGGAGTGTTTAACAGTCATAACTAAATTAACTATTAAAAATTGATATAATCTTTATTCATAGAAAAAAATAATTCTGGACACTGAACAGAGCATGGAGATGGGAAGATCTTCAGTTAAATGCCACTGACTGGAAATGGTCACTGTTACCATGTCAGCAATTAGTATCAAGTCTGTTGGGCTAGCTCTAGATGGGATCCACTAAGATACTTCTGTTTTGGTGAATCATGCTGGGTTACCCTGAGAAATATGAGAAATCTAAACTAAATCTTATGAAAATAAAGGAAACATTAAATCGTTATTCTTCAGAAAATATTCAAGAGGTCTGCTTGAGGCAGATGGAATAATGACTGAGAAATATCCAAAACTTAAATAAAATTTTTAGAAATATAAAAAGTACTAGTTTCTTCTAGTCAGTCTTTTCAATCTCAGCTTAAATTTCCTCTCTAAGGTATAAAATAAACTCAAAATCCAAAATTACAATAGCATATATATAGCCTGCAAAATTCTGTACTAGGAGAACATTAGTTACTTTTTCTGGTAGAACTTTACAACTTCATTTTACAAACAGACATTAAACACATAATGATACTACTATTTAAACCTAAGATTCTCTCTTGTGTGTATAAGCTTATTTGGTTTACTGCTCCTTTTCAAAACTCTCTGCTGGTTTTCTACTTCTGGAAGTAGATAAGATGAGCTTTTGTTGCAAAGATGATAGCAGGAAAAGGGAGAGTTTTCAAACAGACTTTTTCTATAATTCCACCATGAGAGGAAAGCATATCTCTGTGGTACTTTTCTAACTTTACAATTAGCTATCATGCTTTCATTGGGTTAGCACCGGTGATGCATTTAGTCTAAGAAACATCTTTAATTTACAAACATGTTTAATGACTGCATATCATTCAGCAGATTGTCTTTGTTATTTTAGTGGGAAAGTATCAAAGCATTCCTAAATTTGTAGTTACAATTTTTCAGTAACTCAGTCTATCTTTTTAAGTTGTTCTAAGCAGGTATAGTGAAAGGTGAAGTCCTTTTTGGAAGAAAGTCAAGCAACCTTACATTTTCGATAAAATGCCTGCAGTGTCAAGTCTTATTAATTAAGTTTAAGACAAGCCTATAATTTCAAATTATTTTTTTGTAAAAAAAACATTGTTCTTTCTTCTTTACAACTGCTGGAAAGGTGTGTCTTCCTGTCTTCAAGTGTTTGAGGAAGCTTCTTAATCATTGCCAGAGAGCTAATTATCAGCTAATGCAATATTTTCACTTTTATATAGCATCTATTATTACTATCTGGTTGTAGCTTGAAACAATGTTAAGGCACTCTAAAGAATATTTCCAAGGACTATTTCATAGAAAGCTATTTCATAGAAAGCTTAAATCTGAATAACAAATGTTTTAATAAATGCTTTCAATGCATAGGTAAAAATAGAACAGCTTTTGAAAGGTAGAAGTTCTAAAAGCTGTGTTTCATTCCTGCATATATTAATGTGAGATCTATTATCTTTTCTGAAGTTTGTTCACTGGTGGCAGGAAAAAAAAATCATCTAAAATCTTTACTTGGTTTAAATAACTCATTTTATTAAACTGGGAACTACATTTTTACCTCCCACAAACCACCCTCCTCCTTCCCTTCCCAGCAAAATACACATAAGCAAGACTAATTCCCCATGTTACACCATAAATACAATGTTCCTTGAATGACAGACATTTTACCAGAGTCCAAGAATTTTTCCTGTCTTTGGAGGACATCATTGCCTACAGTTTGAACAGCATTTTGTCTTTAAATACCTTTAGGGAAGTACAGTAATGGGATGACTCTGAGTTCTGTAACAGGGGTAGAAGTATATGATCAAAACAGATGATGACTTTTGCTGCTTTTGTGCAGTGAGGAGCACTAACAGAGCTCAAATGGGACTGAGACTGCAGTGCAACAATTTGCTAAGGTGATCTAAGACACAGCTGATACCAGAATGCATGGTCCAATTACACCTCATAACCATTTTCAATAGCCAGGGATTCCTGCCTTTTCCTTGAACAGCCCAGAAGTGGAGTACATCTGACTCCAGAGTGAAAGCCAAACAGGCGTAAAACATGTTTTGGATGTTGGTTTACTTTTTTGTTTGTTTGCTTTTGGTAAGGGTTCGTTTTGTTACCGTTGATCTCCCTATTTCCCTGGCTCTTCAGCTGTGCAAAAAACTGGCTAGGAGTGCCAAAGGAAGGGCTCAGCTGTACCACCACACTCACCCTGAATGTCTTAGACTTATATGTGTTTAGTTTTCACATTATACTCACATAATAAAATTGTCTTTTAAAATTAATATTTGTAGAATAAGTATCCATTTGGGGTGGTATAAATCTTTTGTCCCCATCTTTTCCTACATCAAGCAATGTAAACTATACTGCCTGCCAATTTTTTCTTTTTAGTTTTTTTCCAATCAAAGCTGTATTTTACTTACATAAAAACGTGGTGGAAAAACATATTCCCTCCATCCTGTCAGACCAAATTTGCTCTCTGGCTTCAGATCACATGTGCTGAGTTTCATTTTATGGCAATTTTTTTATAGGCTAGTTATAAATCTTTGTGAATGGAGCATTTATAATGAAAATACTACAGGGCCAGGAAATATTGGCCACACTAAAGATCAGCAGAATTATAACAGCAACAAGATTGAACAGTACTGATCAGTCAGCCTCCAGTAGCATCCCATTTTCAAAGGCAGTATACTATCTCCACTTTATACACTTTTTGTCAATGTAAGTAATTTTTTCCTTCATTTCATTTTAGATACTGTAATAAGAAATTAGAAATTCACTATTTCACTTCAATTCTGTAGTATCAGTAAAATTGCATGAGGCCTGTATAGTGTTTTGTGGAATAGTGTATCCAAGGGGAAATGCCAACATGATTTGAAATGCAATAAATATTTAACACTGAGATATTCCATATCATCAAAGTGATATGCAATGTATAAATTTGCATTTTTGCATTGCATTTTTTAGTAAGATACTTTGTGCTAAATCACTAACAGATTTAGGGGTTGATTTTTTTTTTAACCAAGGTATCTGATAAGATCCATATTTTGACTGGGAATTTAGTTTGGCCATAATAAAAATGCAACAAAAACATTTTAAAGAAGGGAAAAATGAATGATGAGCTAAACAATTTGGTAAAGCAAGATTATAAATTACTCTGGTAGATGTAATTTTCAAGGATCTAAAAGAAAATTATACTGGAAATCTATTTATGCACAGAGATCAACAATCAGTTGACTCTCATAATGACTTGCTGCTCTACACAGGAATCAAAAGCAAAAGACAACAGCAAAGTGTGTAGCTTTACCTGCTTAAGTACAGTACAAAAATCATTACTTGAGACAAAGTAACTGAATCCACACAATTTTATCTTTCACATTTGTTTCTTTTATTACTACCTTTATATTCTTTCCACTTTTCAGTTATTCCAGGAGCAGGGTAATTTTTCTGAGTGTTTCCTTTTGTTGGTTTATTATGTCCCCATGACACAAAGTACTGTAAAGACTAAAATAATTTTCTTACTGGAGTTTTCCTTAGCTGTTTTCTCTTCCCCCCACTTCAGCCATTGCCATATGTACTTAGGATCAGAGCATTCTTTTCTTATTTCTTGCACTTTGCCATCATCTTATCATTTGTCAGCATTCTTATCCAATTCAAATGTTCCTTGAAGTGAAAGAAATTGTCACTTGCAGGAATTTGTGCTCTACCATTTTCTTTTTCTTTCCTTAGCATTACCAACATGGAATGTCTCAGCTTCGTGCAGTTTCTATTTAAAAAGCGCATTAAGTTTTGAGCTTGAATAGGAAAATGAAACTATCTGCATTTTCTATAAAAATGCTTAGTTTCTGTTTATGTCTGTGGTAAATGAAATAATATTGCTTTAATTTGGACAGGCACGAAATTCAGGAACAGTTATTATTCTCATAATAAACCTCACTTATACAATTTATGTAGAAATGGTTTATATTATTTTCTGGTTGACTGATTCTGTGGTTGAAAGGACAAATTAGGCCACGGATGCCAGCCACCTTGTACAAAGTACTCAGCCTTTTCAGGTAGCTTTATTAGGGCACTCATTTAAGATTGTATTTAGAGTCTTAAGTAACTTGTTGATCATTTTGACACATTTCAGTATTAAACTGCACACATTTCCTCTCAAAAGCTTTTCTTCAAGATTGTGATGCCTGTATCTTTCATTATAAAACAAAATCCTTGACCATTGTCACTTCTCTAACACACACACAAATTGTATCACCTATTTAATGATTCAGAAAAACTACAACTCTTCTAATATAGTGTGCCAGTCAGGAAGAACAGCTGAATGTTTTCTTTAACTGATTTAAAACAAGGTACTTTGTTTTCTTTCACAAAGCAAAATGACTGAAAATGAAGTATTGCATCACATGACAGAATAGTTTGGGTTGGAAGATGGCTCTGGAATTGATTCATCCTAACTGTGGCGATGGATGGCTATAAACTCTTCAGGAGGGACAGGCGAGGCAGGAGAAGTGGTGGGGTAGCCCTATATGTTAGGGAGAGTCTGGATAGTTTAGAGCTTGATGATGGTGACGATAGGGTGGAGTGTTTATGGGTAAGAATCAGGGGGAAGGCCAACAAGGCAGATATTGTGGTGGGAGTCTGTTATAGACCACCCAACCAGGATGAGGAGACAGATGAACTATTCTATAAGCAGCTGGGTGAAGCCTCACGATCGCTAGCCCTTGTTCTTGTGGGGGACTTCAACCTGCCGGATGTCTGCTGGAAATACAATACAGCAGAGAGGAAACAGTCCAGGAGGTTCCTGGAGCGTGTGGCAGATAACTTCCTGACACAGCTGGTGAGCGAGCCAACGAGGGAAGGTGCCCCGCTGGACCTCTTGTTCATGAACAGAGAAGGACTTGTGAGCCATGTGATGGGTGGAGACTGTCTTGGGCAGAGTGATCACGAAATGATAGAGTTTTTGATACGTGGAGAAGCGGCGAGGGGGGTCGGCAAAACTGCCACCTTAGACTTCCGGAGGGCGGACTTCGGCCTGTTTAGGAGACTGGTCAAGAGAGTCCCCTGGGAGGCAGCCCTTATGGGCAAAGGGGTCCAGGAAGGCTGGACATTCTTTAAGGAGGAAGTCCTAAAGGCACAACACCAGGCTGTCCCCAGGTGCCGAAAGATGAGCCAGCGGGGAAGAAGACCGGCCTGGCTGACTAGAGAGCTCTGGCTAGAACTCAGGAAAAAGAGGAGAGTCTATGACCTCTGGAAGAAGGGGCAGGCAACTCAGGAGGACTACAAAGGTGTAGCGAGGCTGTGCAGGGAGAAAACTAGAAGGGCCAAAGCTGAGCTAGAGCTCAACATGGCTGCTGCTGTAAAAGACAACAAAAAACACTTCTTCAAATACATTAGCAGCAAAAGGAGATCTAAGGAGAATTTCCAGCCCCTAGTAGACGGGGGAGGGAACACAGTGGCGAAGGATGAGGAAAAGGCTGAGGTACTTAATGCCTTCTTTGCCTCAGTCTTTAATAGCAGGGCCAATTGTTCTCTGGGTACCCAGCCCCCTGAGTTGGAAGATAGGGACAGGGACCAGAATGGAGCCCCCATAATCCAGGGGGAAATGGTTGGTGACCTGCTGCACCACTTAGACACTCACAAGTCTATGGGGCCTGATGAGATCCACCCGAGAGTACTGAAGGAACTGGCAGATGTGCTCACCAAGCCCCTTTCCATCATTTACCAGCAGTCCTGGATAACTGGGGAGGTCCCAGTTGACTGGAGATTAGCGAATGTGACGCCCATCTTCAAGAAGGGCCAGAAGGAGGACCTGGGAAACTACAGGCCTGTCAGCCTGACCTCGGTGCTGGGGAAGCTGATGGAGCAGATCATCCTGAATGCCATCACATGGCATGTAGAGGATAACCAAGGGATCAAGCCCAGCCAGCATGGGTTCAGGAAAGGCAGGTCCTGCTTGACCAACCTGTTCTCCTTCTACGACAAGGTGACCCACCTAGTGGACAAGAGAAAGGCTGTGGATGTTGTCTATCTAGACTTCAGTAAAGCCTTTGACACGGTTTCCCACAGCATTCTCCTGGAGAAACTCGCTGCTCATGGCTTGGACGGGTGTACTCTTTGCTGGGTAAAGAACTGGCTGGGTGGCCGGGCCCAAAGAGTGGTGGTGAATGGAGTTTACTCCAGTTGGCGGCCGGTCACAAGCGGTGTTCCCCAGGGCTCGGTGTTGGGGCCAGTTCTGTTTAACATCTTTATCAATGATCTGGACGAAGGGATCGAGTGCACCCTCAGTAAGTTTGCAGACGACACCAAGTTGTGTGGGAGTGTTGATCTGCTTGAGGGTAGGAAGGCTCTGCAGAGGGACCTGGACAGGCTGGATCGATGGGCCGAGGTCAATTGTATGGGGTTCAACAAGGCTAAGTGCAAGGTCCTGCACTTGGGTCACAACAACCCCAGGCAATGCTACAGGCTTGGGGAAGAGTGGCTGGAAAGCTGCCCAGCAGAGAAGCACCTGGGAGTGTTGGTTAACAGTCGGCTGAATATGAGCCAGCAGTGTGCCCAGGCGGCCAAGAAAGCCAATGGCATCCTGGCTTGTATCAGAAATAGTGTGGCCAGCAGGAGTAGGGAAGTGATCGTGCCTCTGTACTCAGCACTGGTGAGGCCCCACCTCGAATCCTGTGTTCAGTTTTGGGCCCCTCACTACAAGAGAGACATTGAGGAGCTGGAGCGTGTCCAGAGAAGGGCAACGAAGCTGGTGAAAGGTCTAGAGCACAAGTCTTCTGAGGAGCGGCTGAGGGAACTGGGGTTGTTTAGCCTGGAGAAAAGGAGGCTGAGGGGAGACCTTATCGCTCTCTACAACTACCTGAAAGGAGGTTGTAGCGAGGTGGGTGTTGGTCTCTTCTCCCATGTAACAAGTGATAGGACAAGAGGAAATGGCCTCAAGTTGTGCCAGGGGAGGTTTAGACTGGATATTAGGAAATTTTACTTCCCAGAAAGGGTTATCAAGCATTGGAACAGACTGCCCAGGGAAGTGGTTGAGTCGCCATCCCTGGAGGTATTTAAAAGACATTTGGATGAGGTGCTTAGGGACATGGTTTAGTGGTGGCCTTGGTAGCGTTAGGTTTACGGTTGGACTCGATGATCTTAAAGGTCTTTTCCAACCTATACGATTCTGTGATTCTGTGCTTGCTCAATGCAGGGCTAGTGTAGATCAGGGTTCCCTGGTAAATACTTTAAAATCAATAAACTAAAAATTGAAAGTATCACTGCTGAAAATTTCACTTCTGTATAATCTGCGAAATCAAACTTAGAAACCCTTTTTTCTTCTGGAAAATTCTGTTTGTTTTGAAGCAAAGTTGGACCTTTGCCTAATTTCGTGTTAAGTGAGAACATGATTATGCCTCCTTCAACTGTGTTGGCATAGTTAAGGAGCTGGACTCCGAACAGAGGGAGAGAGGAGGCTGGTTTCATATTGAAACATTAGCACAAGTGTAAAAAGCTGTAAAGCTTAAATCAATTAATCTCTGTAAGGACCACTGCAGTCTGTACATGGAAGACAACATAAGAAAGCTAAGTACAAGCTTACTGTCTTTATCTGCATGTTGGCTCAGACTACAGAACTAAAAAAATTGTTACTCCAGTCAGGTACTTTCTTTTATTTAATTTCTCTGTAGTTCAGGCATGCAGGCATACAATTATATATTACAAATAGAAAAGCACACGTCGAAGAGATGTAATATATAAAATAGATTACTGTTCCCAAACATGTCATATTTTGGCTGCAGGAATGCAGGCAGAAAGGGGAAAGACTATTGGGTAATGTGAGACGTGTCCAAGTAACTTTCTTTTCCATCTTCTAGGTGGAAATGTTAGGTAACAGGTGTTTATATATATGTCTCCTCCCTTTATAAACCCACAGAGGCATAGAAAGCTGGTACTATGAATAAAAAGATGCATTACTAGAAAAAATCCTCAATGGAAAAAGATAATCAATTAAAAGTAGAGAGCAAGGTAAACCTAGTCATCTTTGAGAAAGACGTGGTTGATGTTCTGATATTTCTACGACAGGAGCTACATCAGCTTGTGATAGCCTAAGTAAGTAATATACAGTTTAAATGCAATAGGAGAAGTATTTAAAAACACCAGCTGGAAAAACACAACCACAATTAAACCAACCTGACATTTAGTCAATACATTAGTTTTAGTTATGTGATTCAAGATACTGCTTTTAAATACTTGCTGTTTTAGGTAGGGGTACAGATGAAATAATGTTCATTTTTTCTGTACGTAATGTTTCCAAGCAATTCACATTATTCATAGGTATTGAAACAGTTATCACTATTGCAAAGCCCTAAGGACATGCATTTTCTTTATTTCAAAATATTGACATGTAAATGTACTCTTCATAAAACTCCAGCATTCTTGTGCCAAAAAGTTGAAAACTTTTTCCTTAAGACTCAAAAATTTGACATATTGTAAATTTACTGGTTTTAAACTGCCATTCCTGCAATCTTTTCTGCATGCACATGTAACATTTCTTCTTTTCTAGAGGAGGACTTGATGACAATGCCAAAAACTTTTAAGATAAATAATAGTCTTCAAATTCCGGAAAGTGATAGGGTTCTGTAACAAGTATATTCTACTCAGATACTTACTACTCTGGATGCTGGCCAAAAAAAACCCCAAACTATTATTAATTTCATTTCAAATTCTAAAGAAAATTAAAACACTTTTTAATTGAGAATAAAAAGGAAATATTTTTAAGGGGGGGGGGTGTTTACCTTCACTCTCCTTATATATTTCCTATATATTTTTAATAATTTTTAAAAATTATTTTTATTCAAAATTATTTCTAATAAAAAAACTAAATTATTTTCTTAAAAACCTATCTCAAAAAATATGTTTCCTAATATTCATTTTCCCTTCAGAAAGATAAATATTTGATGAAATGAAACCCAAAATTATTTTAGAAAATATAAAAGTTGGAACCCAGCTGTGCTCCCTGGAGTTTTAATTCCAACTGTAGTTAAATTCAAGGGAAAATTTGTATTTCTTTATTTGGAACTGAAATGGGCCCCCAGTTTCACTTTCAATAAGTATATGGAAATCAATACGCTGTAATGTAGTTTATGCTATTTTTCAGTTTCCATCTGCTCCCTTCCATTGCATCTTTTTGTGAGTGACAGCATAATAATTGCTGTACCAATTAATGCCCTTCCAATCCAACTGCATCGTTACTGCAAAATAAATGTTTTGCTTTGTAGCAGTTTGTCCTGCTATGAAACTTTGCTTTAGTTATTCCAATCATCTAACAGCAGAAAAGGAGAAGTTGCTTTGTCATCAACAGCTCAATAGAGTACACTGTATATTCAATACGGAGAGTTGGCAGAATTTTAACCAGTATCAATTTATAAATAGGATAACAGCAATCATTTATTTTCTGCCTTAAATGAAAGTATCCTTTTTGATGCAATAATAGCCACTTAACTGATTTGAGATTGTGGTAGGGTTTTTTTGAGGAACATTTCCTTTATCCAGAATAAAATGTGGAGTCTCTTTCTTTGCAACAAAAGCTCTTAGAGGATAAAAGCTTCCATCTGAAATAAGCAGTCATAATAATTTATTTTCTTGCAGTAAGTGTTTCATTTTCCCTAGTGGGCTTTCAGTGCATAGCTACAGTGCCTTTCCCATTTTGTTCTGTGTCTCAACAAAAATTCTGCAAAGAAAGAATATTAGAGGTTGAAGCATCTCGAGACACTCTTCCCCATCAAAACCATATCCTCAGTACAATCTGTGGGCCTCCTCTGGTATAAATAGGAGCTTTCACTGCTGTTGGGAGAGTCCTTAGAGAACATAAATCTAGATTAAAGGCCGGTACTAGTTTTGTGAACTTTTCTGGCTGAAGGGCCACACTTATTGTCCAGTGAGAATTGTGTGAGGAAACAATATACAACTAACTCCTTCTTACTAACATTTAATTCCTGAAACATCTGTTAGCTAATTGGGTTTTTTCCACCTCCTTGCACCATCCTTTGTGGAGAAAACCTCATCGTCTCTGTTTCACTGGTTTCCAGACTGTTCTGTTTATTGTGAACAACAGAATTTTCCAATGAATATTTCTAAAAAGAAAAGATTGCTTTACAATGCAACAAGTGATTCACTTTATTTGGTCTTAGCTTGCACTGATTGATTCATAGAAATTTGTTTTGAAGAACTGTGTTTTTCCATAACATTTATAGAAACATCTATAGCAATCACAGAGCTCTTGTCCTCATGAAGTCTCAGAGCACTCCCAAGTACAAATATATAAAACATAATACTAATAAAGATATCCAATTGGCTTTAATTTAATGACTTCCATTTTGTGCTCATAATCTTGGGAATGGAAATGCCAAATTTTATTTTCAAAAATAACGTTTATTATTATTACCTAGAAAAGTAAAACTGCATTAGAAGAACATAATTTTGTTTATAAAGTCATCTGTTCAGAGGTTAAGAAATCCCAGATGAAAGCTTGCTGTGCAGCTGCAAAAGTCTGCTTCTTTATTTTACCTAATGACTATCTAATATGAGGTACGTAAAAGGCCTGCAACAGAAGCTGAAACACAGGAGTCTCTGTTTCTATTAATTTTTAATCATTGTACTGCAAAAATATACACTTCTATTAGATCTTGTGTTAGAAAAGCTTAGCCACAGGGTTTCAAAAGTGATCCTGCATCAGAGAAGTGAGTAGTCTAGTGGTGATAGCATTCACCTGCATTTGGTTGCATATTGCTCACAGGTCATCATTCCCCAAACAAACTATCTGGCACCAAAGCCAGTCTGAGAAAAACCCTGCCATCTCTTACCCTTGGCTGCTTGTTCCTGCTCCTCGGCTGTGCCAGTACGGCAATTTGTAGGGCTCTTGCAAACCAGATGACCAAAGTGCTTCAGTCTACAAAGCAGCCTTTCAGTCGCAATGGCACAACTGAGGGACCGTGAACAGCAGTGTGGGCAGAGAGGAGAAAGGGAACATTTTCAGCTGATTTTTCCATTACAGAAAGTGTAATGTCGAACCTTACCCACAGGCAGAGGGGAATTTTAACACAGGACTTGTACATCATAGATGAGTGCTCTAACCGAAGAATATCAGATGAGAGATTCCCTTGAATTCTTGTGTTGGAAAAGGAAAGCGTGACCTTTTTTTTCATTTAGAAAAGAAAAAGGGTTGGCACCTGCCTTCTGGTTAAGAATTTGAATTCTGAATCCGAAACAAAGAGAAACATCTCCCAAGAAGCAGCAGCAAGGGAGCTGTTAAAGCTTATCACTGGATCTCTTCTCTTCTTTTTTTTTTCTTTTTTTTTCTCTTTTTTTTCTCTTTTAATTTAGCTGAGCACTGCAAGTTTTCTCTTAGAAGTTGTGATCGATCTACTTACATGTACATCTGTCACTGCTGTTACTAGGAAACCATTGGGTTTTTCCTCTAAAGAATTGTTATAAATAAGCACCATGTCATGAAATAAGATCCTTGTGTATACTGCTTCTGTTTCTAACATAATTAAGATCAGGAAAAATCTAATTTTGGTGTAATTTGCCAGGTTACATTAAATTATCTTGATGAATCATTCATACCTAATTGCTTTGGACTACAGCTTCATTGCATTCTATGATCCTGAGAGTAATTTAAATAAAGGATGAAGTAGGCTTAATAATACCTTTCCAAGGTCCTGTCCTAGAAAAGAAAAGAAAAAAAAAAAAAAAAACCAAACCCAAACCATTTCATATGTAAGCCACAGGAAAAAAAATCCCCCAGTTCTACTGGTGTCTTCAGGTCACAAAGTGTGTGTTAATCAAATTCCTCTTATGCTGACTTCAGAAGAACCATTAGAGAAGGGTTAGTTTTGTATTCCTGAAAACAGCTGTGGTACCAAAGAGCTGCAAAATCCACAAACATCATTCTTCTTCTCTCTTAACCTTTTAAGACCCAAATATGACACAGAAAATACTATTGAAACAAGATGCTTAGAAAGCTGTGGAACTTAAATTCTTTGCTGCAAAAACTTTTCCTGTATCTTTAGTTTCAAAATCCTTACTGCTGACATAAAGCATAACTGTGGAGATGCTGCAGTACCTAAGAATCCATAAGGCTGATCAGCTGTATGAGTATTAAAACAATATTTAGGAGGAATGCAAATAAAAGAATCTATTATCATTTAGAATTTCCAGTATGGGATATACTAAGTTTAAAAAAAAAGCTGAACACAACCTTAAATTTTGGAAATTTACTACTTAGAAGCCTTAAGCCAACTTGGAACCATAGGACTATTCCACTATTTTACCACCCTTATTTTTTGATTCATTTTATTTAAATATACTAATATAATTCATTCTTTTAAAAAAAAATGTAAGTTGAAAGTAAACATATTTCATAGAGCCATTCTTTCCTAAACTCACAAATTCTCTGTTACCCATAGCTTTCTCATTTCACTTGAAACAATGTTCTCTATTCTTTTTGTTGTTATTTCCATAGGTTGATGTCATACTGTTCAGCTCGAGCCTTGACTAGGTGTCTTAGATCTTTCGGCTCTGTTGAGTGTGTCTTTTAATCTTTTGGATCTGAGACTCTCTTTCTCTGACTACATATCCTAGCAGTCAGGGAAGAAGTCACTTATCCTCATTAACCCCTTTGGTTACAGAATGGCTAAAATCAGCCCTATTGTGAGATTTAGCAGCTACAAATTTTCCTTTAAAGAACAGTAAAGGAAGTGCTAACAGATGAGGTACACATCCAGGAAACAGAAGACCTGAATTTAATTTCCTTTTTAACCTTAATAGGTTCAAATTCATCTTCTATATTGTAAGAGACTGCCTTAATACCTTGGCTAGAAATTAGTTTAGTAGGGGCACTCTTCATCACTGTATTAAAGCTGCACTATTCCACAGAATTGAATTCGATATTAATTATATGAGATACAGCACATGATACAAATAGGCCTGAGTTTAGGGAACTCCATTGTTTGGCAAGTGTCTTTGCTCCTGCTTATTGTCACAGGGACTATTTGTGTGTTTTACTTTTTTTTTATAAAAGACAAAGAGAATTGAGGAAAATGGTACCTTTACATATTTTATTTATCTTTATTGGTAAGAAAGAAAAATTTAACAAAGCCAATCACATAGCTGGAATAGCAGTTCCCTATGGCCCTTAAGATATATATAATTCTAGCTTCTGGGTAAAAAGAAAACAAGATCTTACATCCTTAGAAGGAAAAATGCCAGATTTGGAACACAAAATTAAAACCTACAATCATGCAACTTTCTATATTTAGGTTTGCATTAAATTAAAAAAAAAATCTAACAGTAATCGTGAAGCACATCCCAAATAAAAGTAAAAATGTATGAAAGCCTCGCTTAATATCATGGTTAAAAGTTGGGCAAAGCAATAAAACATTTAAGACTATTCTCAAACAATGTATTATCAATGCTTTTGCTTTGCAGCTCAGACCTCACAGCCACCATACTTTTTAATTCAGTTTGATGCAAAAGCTTCTCGAAGCAGAAAACATTTAAGCCTGGCATCTCAGTCAGGTTTTGATAGCCAATGTCAATTAACCAAGTGAATGAATAGTAAAAATACACATACAAAATTCATCCTGCTTGGTCATGCTATGAAAGGGATTTTTATGACCATTAGCATGCCACTGGGAATTCAGTCTCTAGTTTTATTGTCTCTAGTGTCACTGAGATATATTTTTACTCTATTTTTCATTTAGTTGGGGTTTTTTCTCTCTTGGTCCCAGTATCGCTCTGCCAGACTCATCTTCAGGGGGATCACAGTTTTTTTCATGAAGCAGTCAGTAACATGTTATAGCCTAACTTTTCCAAATACAAGTTAAAATGAAGTTTTGCCAAATCAAATCAACATAATTCTTGGTTCCAGCACTACTGGGGCAGTCTAGAAAGCTGCTAGCTGTTTTGAAATGTTTCAATGTGAGGTGAGTTCTTCAGAGTTTGAGTCTATACTTTGTTACAGATATTGTTTAATAGCTCTGTGGTTGAAGGAAAAATAAGATTTTGCATTTCTACATATAATACATGTGTTAAAGACATTTTTAAAAGCATTATCCAAAACCATTTTAAATCCAGGCTTTAATACACATTTCCAAAAAATGGAGAATATGTGTTGCATGAAGATACACACTTTGGACCTTAACTTTTTGTTACTAATTAAATCCCAATTTCAGAAGGGAATTTTGAGATAGGCGAATGATTGGGATACAGAATCAGGCCATAGGAGTCATCTTCTAAGTTTGGTTATTGGCTTTTTAATAGCTTTTCACATGTGGTTTCCCATCTCTCTGGCTGTGAGTGAACAAGCCATGGTTATATGAGATTCACAAGCCTGTCTGAGGAAAGATCTCGCACATTGTCTTCCCAGCCAGTATTCTTCCAAACAGCCATATCCCACCTCCAGTTCATTTTGAAATTACAATGATGTTGTGTTTACCTGACAAACTGGCATCCTATTCAAAAGACAGTAAGTACATGAAGCAGCGTTTGTGTGACAAATCCCTTTGAAACCACTGGCATTACTTCCACCACTTAAGCAGTGTTTCAGACAAATAAGAAGTGCATTAGTTCTTCATCAGCTCTAACTAACAAATACAGCTGAGATTTATAGAGTAGGAAATACATAGATGTGATATTCTGCAATTTAAAAAAAAAAAAAAAAATCTGTCCCTAAATTATGCCTGTGTTGGGTCTGGGATCTTCTGCCTCAGCTGGGTATCCATTGCCCGCTCCTGCCTTGGGCATGGGCAAAACCCTTCTCTGCAACCCCAGCAAGGCCTGATGTGGCACATCTGTTTTCCGGGCACACCACGGGGCAGTACTATGTCAGCCTGTCGGAGTCCCCGTCCATGGCGAAAGGCTTCGAGTAAATTAAAATTAAATTAAAGCCCAGTTACATCTTTTGTGTCCATGTCCCCCCCCCCCCAGGTCACAGCCTCGGCTCAGCGAAGGTGTCGCGGGCACAGACATTTCCCAGCTACGCCTCGGAGCAGGGCGAGGAGCACCAGCAGTCCCTCTCACTGGCCAGCAGCTACGCCTTCAGCTACGGCTCGGGCCTGGTGCAATGACAGCTGGGGGCAGCCGGTCGAGAGAGACAGTCAAGCCTGGAGAGTGCCACCAGGGCCGGGGAGCCACCGGCCCCCTCCGCACCTACCATTTGCCGTGAAAACTGATGCCTACCAGCTCCAGCCGGGTCACCACCAAGGCGGAAACCTGGAGAGGCGGCTTCCCCGAAGCAGAGGCTAAGTCTTTATTTATTTATTTTGCCATTCCTTTTGTCGATAAGTTCAGGAAGAAGGGGGGGGGGGGGGAGGGGGAGGCGTTCGTGTTGTGAGAAAGTGGTGGAAACAAACGAAACTGTGTTGGTGTGAAGGTTTCTGCATGACCGGAGAAGGCCCATTCTGGGGCTCCATTGCTATGGCGCATTCAACATCAGGGCCTTTCTACCTGCCTCCACCAGCAGGCTGGCCCATCTTCACCCATAATGTTTTTAGGTCCTTGCCGCAGCCCACTGATTCCCACTGGAGTCACTGAAATGTCACCAATTCAAGATGCAGCGTCAGCACCGTGGGGGTCACCTTCAGACCCAAGCGAGTTCGTTCATTACCCTAGAGGGTGGTCGGGCGTTTTTCAAGCTAGATGCCAACAGATACTAGAGTAGCAGGCTAATAGTTTGTTGGGAATAGAGTTCAATGTGTTAAGGTAAGGTTATTGCTCTAATCTTAAATTCCCAGGGCACAAATTCATCCCTTACTAATAGGCGCATAATTCTCACAATGCCCCTGAGAGCTGTGAATGTCCATATCAGCACTACAGTCTCATCCTCAGAACTGCTGTGAAGTCTTCTTATTTGCAAATTATTTCGGTAACCATGCCTGCAAGCCTAACTTTAAAAAGTGGGAAAACTGTTCTTCAGACAAATAAAAGCGGGCCGCATCCCTGGCTGGTGACTGCCTGTGCCACGGCTGGGCCAGATACGGTAGAGCTGAGCTCTGGTCTTGTCTTTCTGGTCAGCATTACTTTGATTTTCTGTGTTTCCTTCTCAGATTTCTGTTTTAGATGCACATTGTATCTTGTATGATCACGTGTCAAGCATCGGTTTACTTTGAAAAGGAGGATGAGTACATCTCAATGGAAATTTTGTCTTTGGAAGACGTCTTTAAAAAAATGAACTGTAGTAGGTGTGTTTGTAATCAGTAATGAGGGAATAAGTTGGAAGGCATACCTGTAGGTGGGCAACAAGTTTTATCTATCCTGAACATTTAGATTTTTGTAAGTGGTATCAAATATTTCTGTACTTCTCACGATGCCCTGAAATGTTTGAAATTGTGGGGAGAAAAATCTGCCCTCTTGCTACGATCTGAGCAGCCTTGTATTCTGTTCCCAGTGTGAAATAATTGCCATGATTACTAGAGGGATTCGTCTCATTAGTTGTTTCTCAGGACAGGTTGAGGAAGTGTATCAAGGAGGAGACACATAGACTTTTTTCCAATGAAACAATCAGTTTTATGTACCATAATTTAACTGAAAAAGTGCTGTTGGGTTGTTTTATATATACACACATATATATATATATGTATTAAAAAGTATGAAAGAAACTTCTGCTTTTGACTAAACATTTACTGATACAGTATGTCCAGCTTTTCTCCAACCATTTTCCAGGCTAAGAGACCTTGCAGACTTACAGCTTTCTACACCTCAGTGAACAGCTGCTGAATAAAAAGGCCTTGTGATCGGCTTGAATGAAACACTTCTATCCCACCACAATCAGCTTTATTTATTTTTTGTCTTTTTCCCTGTCTCATTCACTACCTCTTTTCCTTCTCACAGTGCTGCCATACTCAGGAATAGAACGGCTCCCTACAGAGAGTATCTTGATGAGCTAAAATGAAAAACTGCTCTCCCACACTGTCAGGGAGCTGTACCTATGGTGCTCTCTGAGCTGTACCCATCAAGGAAGCTTCATTCACACTTTCATTTAAGAAAAAAATTTGGTTGACATTTTGCTTTGGGAAAATTTCCAGTTTGCAAATGTTACAAGCAAAATGTGATACAAAAGGATAGATACTCTGCTGGTGTCATTCTATTATTCAATGCAGCTTTGCCAAATACAAGCCTTTAGAGGAACTGGCCAGTTATTATTACTCCTATGCAACTATGATTCTTTCACTTGCCCTAAAATTATATATTTTCTTTAAAATTCCTTAGATTAAGTTTCCAATATCTTCTGCAGTTTTCTATGCTGTGTCTGTGTAACTATTTTCCTCTGTGACTTGAATACTAGTCATTTAATACTTACATATTCTACATAGTCCAAAAGTGGGGAAAAGGCAAAACAGGAGAGTATCAGAACTGCTTTATAGTTCCAGTGCCCATATACTTTAAGAACCTATCTAAGTCATAAAGCTAGTGCTTTAGCTATGTTTAGATAAAAAGCATAAGATCTATATAGTGTGCTCTTTCCATTTCCTGGGGAACGGTTGCTGTCTGTCACAGATGGTTTTGTCTTCCTATACAGTGCATGAATATTGTCTAGTTAATGAAAATGTAAATGCTATTTCCAAACAAAACACAAAAAGGAGGGGGGGAGGATGGGAGGGTAGGGGGATTGGCCATGTACAGGAGTTTTACTAAATATTTTGTTTTCATTACACAATGCAACTATCCTCTCAACTCATACGTTTATAAACATCTGTGAAGTCCCATCTTGTAGCAATAGGCAGAAAACTGAACTCCAGGACAAAGCTAGAAAACGCAACTAACAAAAAGCAAACCTGACCTATTGGGAACCTATTTCTTGTACAGAGTAAACACAACCACACTGGAAGTTGAAAATAAGGATACAACTTCAGTGTTCTGTAACACAGTCTAAGAAAACTGGGCACCTGAAGCACAAAGGTATTCAGCAGCCAGTGGATGTTGCCATTAGTGCCACTCCAGAACAGCAGATGATATCACTGTAACATTTGTGTATTCTCATAGCTTCCAGAAATGTCCCTCAGAAAAGTTCCATGAGAACCAGGCAGGCGCTGCACCAGCAGTTTGCCAGAAAATTCTGTTTTCACAGAATTGCTTTAATTCCTGGCATATGCCTGTCGATAATCTAAGTGATTCCCCGCTGAGACTACTTTGTACAGCTCCTAGTGCTTCCGCCAGAAGGAAAACTCTCTTTTGGCACACATGGTAGAGCTGCCTGCCTAGAGACTACAAGGGCCTTTAAATAGGCCCAGGGACCCCATGGGTCCCTGTTCAAGTCTCGGCTTTCTTCATGTGCAAGGCACATCTACTCCTCACCCAAGAGGAGCTCTCTGTTTTCAGCTAATGAGCTGTGAAGAGGTGGAGGGCAAGAAAATGTCTTCAGTGGTAATCAGGTGCAACTGGTACAAATGGAACTTAGCATTAGTACATTATAAAATAGAAGAAATAATATAAGGCTATCACTTTCATTTTCATTCTGAGGATGTGTTATGAATATATAACTGTAACCATGATTTAAGTTTTTTAAGAATGACCCTTGATAACAATATATTCACCCCTATGAACAAATAACATAAGCATTACTAAATATAGTTACTAATATATCTTAACTGTGAATATTATAGATTGATGCATGCTGGTACTTTTGATTTTGTAGTCACTTGGTGCAGAAAAGGAGAAATTGGAGGAGACTGGTAATAAATCATCAAATGGTGCTAAGACAGAATCACAGAATCATAAAAACATAGAATGGTTTGGGTTGGAAGGGACTTTAGAGATCATCTAGTTCCGATCCCCCTGCCATGGGCAGGGACACCTTCCACTTGACCATGTTGCTCAAAGCCCCATCCAGCCTGACCTTGAACACTTCCAGGGATAGGGCATCCACAGCTTCTCTGGGCAACCTGTTCCAGTGTCTCACCACCCTCATAGTGAAGAATTTCTTCCTTATAGCTAATCTAAATCTACCCTCTTTCAGTTTAAAACCATTACCCCTTGTCCTATCACTACATGCCCTTGTAAAAAGTTCCTCTCCAGCTTTCTTGTAGGCCCCCTTCAGGTACTGGAAGGCTGCTATAAGGTCTCCCTGGAGCCTCCTCTTCTCCAGGCTGAACAAGCCCAACGCTCTTAGCCTGTCTTCATAGGAGAGGTGCTCCAGCCCTCTGATCATCTTTATGGCCCTCCTCTGGACTTGCTCCAACAGGTCCATGTCCTTCTTATGTTGGATGCCCCAGAGCTGAACACACTACTCCAGGTAGGGTCACACGAAAGTGGAGTAGAGGGGGAGAATCACCTGCTGGTCACACTTCTTTTGATGCAGCCCAGGATACGGCTGGCTTTCTGGGCTGCAAATGCACCTTGCTGGGTCATGGTGAGCTTCTCATCAACCAACACCCCCAAGTCCTTCTCCTCAGGGCTGCTCTCAATCCATTCTCCTCCCAGCCTGTATTTGTGCTTGGGATTGCCCCAACCCATGTGCAGGACCTTGCACTTGGCCTTTTTGAACTTCATGAGGTTCGCACAGGCCCACTTCTCAAGCCTGTCAGGGTCCCTCTGGTTGGCATCCCTTCCCTCCAGTGTGTCCACTGCACCACACAGCTTGGTGTCATCAGCAAACTTGCTGAGACTGCACTCAATCTCCCCGTCCATGTCGTTGACAAAGGTGTTAAACAGCGCTGGTCCCAATACTGACCCCTGAGGAATGCCACTCATCACTGGTCTCCGCTTGGACAACAAGCAGTTGACCACAACTCTTTGAGTGCAACCATCCAGCCAATTCCTTATCCACCAAGGGGTCCATCCATCAAATCCATGTCTCTCCAATTTAAAGACAAGGATGTTGTACCGGACAGGGTCAAATGCTTTGCACAAGTCCAGGTAAATTATGCCAGTTGCTTTTCCCTTGTCCACCAATGCTGTAACCCCGTCATAGAAGGCCACCAAATTTGTCAGGCATGGTTTGCCCTTAGGGAAGCCATGTTGGCTGTCACCAATCACCTCCTTATTTTCCATGTGCCTTAGCATAATTTCCAGGAGGATCTGCTCCATGATCTTGCCAGGCACAGAGGTGAGACTCCCTGGGTCTTCCTTTTTTCCCTTTTTAAAAATTGAGGTTATATTTCCCCCAGTCAGTGGGAACTTCACCAGACTGCCACAACTTCTCAAATATTATGGATAGTGGCTTAGCAACTTCATCTGCCAGTTCCCTCAGGACCCGCAGATGCATCTCATCAGGTCCCATGGACTTGTGCACCTTCAAGTTCCTTAGATGGTCTCAACCCTGATTTTCTCCTACAGTGGGTGGTTCTTCGTTCTTCCAGTCCCTGCCTTTGCCTTCTGCAACTTGGGTGGTGTGGCTTGAGCACTTGCTGGTGAAGACTGAGGCAAAAAAGTCGTTGAGTACCTCAGCCTTCTCCATATCCTGGATAGCTAGGTCTCCCGTTTCCTTCCAGAGAGGGCCCATGTTTTCCCTAGTCTTTCTTTTGTCACCGATGTACCTGTAGAAGCTTTTCTTGTTGCCCTTGACGTCCCTGGCCAGTTTTAATTCTATCAGGGCTTTAGCTTTCCTAACCTGATCCTTGGCTGCTCGGACAATTTCTCTGTATTCCTCCCAGGCTACCTGTCCTTGCTTCCACCCTCTGTAGGCTTCCTTTTTGTGTTTGAGTTTGTCCAGCAGCTCCTTGTTCATCCATGCAGGCCTTCTGGCATTTTTGCCTGACTTTCCCTTCGTTGGGATGCATTGCTCCTGAGCTTGGAGGAGGTGATCTTTGAATATTAACCAGCTTTCTCGGGCCCCTCTTCCCTCCCGGGCTTTATCCCATGGTACTCTACCAAGGAGATCCCTGTAGAGGCTAAAGTCTGCTCTCCTGAAGCCCAGGGTAGTGAGCTTGCTGTGCACCCTCCTTGGTGCCCTAAGGATCTTGAACTCCACCATTTCATGGTCACTGCAGCCAAGGCTGCCCTTGATCTTCACATTCCCCACTAGCCCCTCCTTGCTGGTGAGAACAAGGTCCAGCATAGCACCTCTCCTTATTGGCTCCTCTATCACTTGGAGAAAGAAGTTAGCATCAACGCATTCCAGGAACCTCCCAGATTGCTTATGCCCTGCTGTGTTGCCCTGCCAACATATATCAGGGTGGTTGAGATCACCCATGAGGTACCTGATTAGCCCCATTTTTTGAAGACCTACATTTTATTATTGATAGTTTAAATCATCTGTGTCGATACTCCTTTGAAACAATTTTGCCTGCCTATGTAAAGGAAAAAGAAAGAATATCTTTTCACATAAAGTTTGCTGTCTTACTGAGTAAATGTTTAGGCTTTCCTTTCTGTGGTAGGCTCTGATTCCCGCTCCTCACATGTATCAGGTCCATGCAAAATTCTGTTCTTGGGTTTTTTTGTTGGTTTTGTTTTTTCCCCTAAAGCTAGCAAGCTTGGAAATGTACTGACGAAGCGAAGAAGTTTGTTAGACAGCAACAATAGCAGCTTTCTTGTGTTTTGACAAAAGTCTACCATGACATTTTGGGAAAATATTTCATTTCACAACACGTGAATAGAAATCCTGTTGAGAAGCAGCAAACACAATTCTAATCAAGTCTTGTTCTAAGCTAATAAGACTTTGCTGGAGGAGGGGTTGAAATTGAATGTCTGAGGTCAAAAGCCTTTTAAAGTGCTCTCTATAGCAATAATTTAAGCACAACATACAGCCTTCAGGCACCCATTTATTTAGGGGTTGCTAAGTGCAGGCAGTCTGTGAAGACCCTTACCTGTTCATGGCAAAGAGAAAAAAAAAGCATCAATCAGATCTCTGTATTGCACTTATCAGAAAAGGAATTAACTTCATGCTTGTTCAGCTCTCCAGTCTAATAGGCAATACTATGAGGAGTAGTGATTTTTGAGATATTTGATCTCTAGGAACTGACGAAGACCATCAGCCTCTAGCATATAAACCTCTACTCAGACTTAGCTCACCAGCCACATTTACTAGTTTTCATCTGGTAACCTAGAAACTGAAGGGTGGTATTCCATGAGAAAATATAAGTCTCTTGAATGGCTGTGCTTTTTAACATGAAATACAGCATTATTTACAACTGTTTCTTCCTAAAAAGGAAGGAGGAAGGTGTTCCAATTAATCTCTTTTTTAGTGTTTAATATCAGTGGTTTTTAGCTCCTTTTTATACCTGCTGCAGAGAAATAAGTGTGGCTTTTACCCACATACAGAATAGAGTGGACTGTGGAGAAAGTGTGAAAAGCTGCTGTTTGATTACAAGAACAGATCCAACAGCACTGGAAAGTTTCATTTTTCCGTACATTGTCAAAATACTTGTGACTCTTTCCAAACCAACTTCTTACACAACCTGTATGTATTAGAATCTTATATTTTTCACCACAGACAACTGGTTGGGGTGCCTGCCTGTGTTTTGTAAGTAGAAGATGATGACTGTGCAACACCATTGTAGTGGCATAACTTTAAAATCAAAGGATATAAGGTTGGATATATTAATTCTGCAGATATAGTCTTGCACTTCATACAGGGTGCTGTGTTCATTCTTGATATTATAAATAAATGCTCTTCACTTTTGATTTTAGATAAAAAGGTGTGTTATATTGTAAACAAGTACAGACATACGGTGGAATGAAAGAAATGTCAAAGAATATTAACTAACCTGTTGTAAAAAGAAGTTTGTCTCTCTGTCCAGGCTCTTACAAGACAGTAAAAGGTGATAGGTGAAGGCGCTGTGTATTCAGCAATTATTTAAATGGCATTATGCTTAGAAACCTAAATATTAGAATCCATAGGTGAACTGATTCTATTGAAGAAAAAGGAAGTTTCGCTTTGCAAAGATGCTTTTCGCGTCTTTGCATGCATATACAACTTGACAGATTTTTTTATGGATATGGTTAAAACAGATATGAAAGTAACTCAGGTTTAAGTATGATTAATTATAATTAAAGCATTTTAAAATGTCAATATTGTTATAAATATTGCAAGTTGGATGGAGAAAATATTTTCTTTTTAACTAAATGCAAGCTCAGAATCTAATACGCTCTCTAAGATGAAGGAGTTAATCTTTTAAAATCTCACACTGAAAGTCCCAAAAAATGGGTTTCATTGTTTTTTTTCCTTCAATACAGAAATCCTTGTGAGGTTAAATAGATTTACCACATTCCCTTACAATCCTGGGATTGCCAAGTGAATGGATACATTTTACAGTAGAGTTTTTCCTGTAACAATATTTGACATGAATGAAGTTAACCCTCATTTTTAATATTGGCTACACATTGTTTTCAACCTTTTTTTAAATTGTATGATACCAAGACTGCAATGGGCATAGAAAATAGCACAGAATTAATCAGCTGACTTGGCAATTCCATAAAAGTAACAAAAACAAAGATTGCAGTTAAACATTCTCATCACTGCTCCTATAGCTAAAACAGAATAAATGATGTCAAATAAAGCTATTGTTGTTGATGTTAATTGTTGCATTTCCTGAGTTTCTGTAGATCACAGGCTGTGACAGGAGGTATTTATTTTCCAGAACTGCTTTTTGCAAGTTGTACTAATTTAAGATGCTTACAAGGAAAAACAGACAAAGCAGAAAACCACGGGGCTAAACCACGACAAAAGGAAAATAGGGTAAGAAATCAACAAAAATTTAAAAAAGATCCTGCAATCTTTAAAAAGATTAGGAGAATTTAGCAGACATTTAAGCACATAGCAATGGGTCATGCTGAGTGCTAAACAGTTTCCTGGAGTATTCAAATTCTGATTTTGTCAGGAGTTGGGAACAATATTTTGTGTTTAATTCAACTCACAGCTCTAATGTGCTCTATAACAATGGACTCGGGAGTGCTGGGCTCATTTTCCCTAACCTGGCTGGAAGAACCAGGTACCAGTCCAGCTAACATGCATTATGCAATATAGATGCTTAAAAAACAGTATTTTGCACAATGCATCACAATTGTTATCATACAACTTTGTGGAACTCACTGCAGCCAGACATTGCTAAAAATATGATTGAGAATATTTCAGAGCTGATCAAATTCTGGGTAATAAAAGCGGCATCCACATTTATGATGCATAAAAATACATACATACATGCTCAGCCTTTATGCTTCTAATTACAAAATGATCTGACAGAGTTCTGTGGGAAAGTTCCTCCTATACTACTGTTGTTGGGTAAATTATGGAAATTTAAAAGAAAATAATAAATGTCTGCTTCAGACAGAGAAAAAAATGGTATTAAGAGAGAGTAATTTTAATACATATAAATATTGCTAACATACATTTCTCTCTTCAAATACACATATAGACATCAACACAAATGGAGAAAGGTATTGAAAAAAAAGAAAAAAGGAAAGATACTGTGTATTTGTTTGACTATATCTTAGTATGATAAGCTATTGATCACTTAAATCATGTTATAAAACTTACTAGTTAATAATAATACAAATGAATTATTTAGTGTAACAATCTAATTAAATATACTTTTAAGAAAGGTGTTGAATATCCTTTAGAATCACTGAGACTTTTTTTTAAAAACTACAAAATTCTTTTTTAAAGTAAACATAAGTTTAGAAGGAACATGTCGGCCACTGCTAGTAATTCATATTAGTTATTTTATCTAATTATACCAGCTAGCAATGTGGATAGTGTGGAATTAATAAACATATTGTTTTGAAATTTGCCTTAGATAACTTAGTGCATTTCCTTTGGTATTTCTGGCTTCAACATTATGTCCTAAGTTATAGGTAGGGATATGGAACTGCAAGACTATAACACAGATAGTAAAGTAAATCTACAGCTTTATAAATCAAGCCTAATCAGGGTCAAAAAACTAGTCAGAGCAGTGGCACAGTCCCGTGGCATGGTGGCAGCCTGCTCCAGTAGTCTCTGAGCTCCCACAGGTGAGGCTATCTCGATGATCCTGAGGCTCTCTTATTTTAAAGGAAGTGTTGGCAAATTCATCACGTATTTGTCCCATGGTTACCCAGATGCTCATCCTCTTCTCATCACTCTTAATACATTTTACCCTTAGAAAAGAACATAAAAAGAGAGTTATGGGCAAGAGCAGAACCAAGGTCACTCTCACTGGAGGAGTGCCCTACCAAGCTCTGCAGGCTCTTCTTAGTCCTTAAAACATGAGTTGTTTCTGTACAGGAGCCCAGCTTCAGGGGGAAGGCTGGGAAGGGCAGGGGAGAGGGTGTGCGTGTCTGATGCAGGCTGGGGGAGAACTGGGCCAGGGTCTTCCATTTCCTGGCTGATTTGGCACGCAGGATGCTGGATGAACCGACTGTGGTGGCAGAAACAGCCAGCATTTCGTGTGACAGTGAAAAGTCTAGTCCAGCTTAGTGTTTTGAAGACCACTGTGGGTCTCTAGCCTCAGGGTGGAATCCTTCGCACTGGATGTCAAAGGGACAGTGGCCACCCTGAGCCCACACATACCCTGACACCACATCCCAGCGAGGCATGGCAATGGAGGCGTGTCCTGTGCTCTAGCCCAAAACAGTTCCCCGGGAATGTGTGAGTGTTGGAAATTTCTTTTGAGTTGGCTTACTGACACCTTAAATACTACAGTCTGAGAACCTGACATAGAGTTTCTGCTCCTGGGGTCCACAGTCTAAAAGAGCATTTTAGCACCTATCTTGTAGACAGGGTTGTTTTTGGAACTAGCCCTTAGTGTCAGACTTACAAAGCCATTTAGGGGATTAACTCCTATTAAGCATCTAGGCTTTAAAGGAAATAAGTCTTTCACTTGCGCTGGGAAATACTCCTTGAGGCAGGATTTCAGCTACTGTAAATAAATACCATTGATTTGAACTTTCACATAGCTCAATAACATAGAAGGTCTAGAGGAGCATGATGCAGATAAGATTTAAAAATAAATTTTAAAAAATCAGAGCCCTGGTTCCTAGATGTCTTCATGATTAAAAAAAAATTACCACCACCCCTCAAAAGAAAACCCCCCAAAACTAGAAATGAATCTGATAGTGAGATCAGTCCTCTGAAATCTTTTCTTTTTCTGAAGTAAGGTTTCTTATTTGGTCTCTCAGGAGTAAGCTAGCATCCACCTGTCATCAAACTAACAAATGCTGGTAGCACCTATACTTTAACTATTCTGCCTGTTTTGTTGCCTTGGTCCTCTCCTCCTGTCCACTAGTCCTGGAATAAGACCTGGATAGGAGGTAGGTGGTTAAGTTGCACAGCACAGTTAGAACAAGCTATTTCTGAGTGTTCTTGAAAAAGTTTGGGTGCGCAACAGAAAAGGTGCCTGGGAATTTCGGGCAGGTGGAGGTCACAAGGAGGCTTAAGTGCTGGTCTACCCTGCATAACATGGGGGGTTGGAGGAGTCCAGCTGGTTGTGTTCCTTGGTGGGTCCAGCCCTTAAAGCAGGCTGTTTCCTCACAGAAACGTTGTTG
This sequence comes from Mycteria americana, assembly GCF_035582795.1. Classification (NCBI taxonomy): domain Eukaryota; kingdom Metazoa; phylum Chordata; class Aves; order Ciconiiformes; family Ciconiidae; genus Mycteria; species Mycteria americana. The sequence goes on along the minus strand of NC_134366.1, from coordinate 113,210,863 downwards.
TACCCCAAGATGCACAGCCAAGGGAGAGCAGAAGACAAGCAGAATGAGCAGTATCATGAATGTATTATAGAGTCAGAGAGGCTTTTTAAGGTAAAGGAACATATTGTGATGAATAAAGAAAGTAACAGGAGATAATGTATGTTACTGTTCTTCCATCTTCTTTCATCGACTGTGAGTTTAGTATTCATCCTGTTGATCCAACTCTGGTGACTGCTTCTTCTACATTCAGAAGTCCCAGCAAAGACTGATTACAAATTTTTTTTTCTCTTATTTCATTTTTAAAAGAGATGCAAGTTTACGCCCCTTAAAGACTTAGTAGTATTATTAAGCATGGAATTTTCCTTTGAACATGGGACTTAAATATCTACCTTTTTCACCCAGCATAAAAGATGAATTTTATTATTATGGAAGGGAAATCTGTTTTTACTTTTCTTAAAATCTCATAGATTCATTTTCTGGTTACACACAAGGTAGTTACACAGTGATTCAAGACTCATTTTTTTTAATGGAAATGTGCTTTATTATGTTTATTTCCTTTCAGCAAAGTTTCTAAGGCCTTAAAACAACATAAAAAGACAGAATTATCTTACAGTTTAGATAGTATGCTGAGCTGGTTGCTATCCATAGTTGTGTCATGTTCCTTGATTTTTTTTTCCTCCCTCTTAACTATTTGGGCAAGCGGTACAGCATGAAATAGCACAGAAATTGTTCAACATAAAATTTCCAAATTACAGCTGATGAAGTTCACTCAAAAGGAACTAAAAGTTTCCAAAAGAAAAAAGCAAATCTATGGAAAATATTGAAAATAAACAGCAATAAACAATAGTTTGTACTATTTTACACTGGAAAGTTTATTGACGTAATCCAAACTCTGTCACAGCTAACAGGCTCTTGCTGGGTCCCATCCTGCCAGACTCATAAAATATTTAAAGAGTTTTAATATTACCTTTTAGATTACACTTTTGGAAGTTTCTCTTGTGTGTAGCTTACTAGTTTTTAAGCCAGTGAGAATATTGACCAGTTTTAGGTTGATTTCTTTTTGGTTTTGATTGTATCAGTCTCATGTTCAGCTGCTGTTCACTGATATTACCATGGTATAAGAATGAGCCTGTTGTTTTGGGTTTGTTTATTGAAAAAAATAATATATTGTTCTTATTATGCTATGTGTGATGTGATTTTTCCCTGTGGACTATCCTGGTAGAAGTAATATGTCTATGGAATTTGAATTAAAACAGATTAAATACCTGCAAAGATGTGCACTACAGATTTTTTTTTTCTTCCTCAAATCTCAAAAATAAGCAATCATTTTGAAAAGACAAGCTAAAAGTACCAAGGGAGGCAAGAAATAAGGGCATTACCAGAAATAATCAAAACAATCTGGTATTCCAGGTACTTAACCTCAACCTCCCCCCCCTTTTTTACCCTCAGAGTAAAGTAGGGATGAATTTTGATTGTCTCTACAAGCAGTGAAACAATACCAACTTCTCGGCTTATGGATATTTCTGTATCAGGGTTCCAACTGAGAACTTCAGTGTAATCAAATTCATTACATTATCATTTCGGCATTTTGATATAAATGAGATCATCAAAGAAACAACCCGATGCTACAGGGTTTTATTTGTAATGCTGTGCACAACTTAGAATTATCTGCTATGACATTTGACAACTCAGGAAATAAACCAACTTATTAATAGTACAGTTCTGTGTATCCTCATCAACTTCACATGCAAGCATTTGTATATCTGAAAACCTTCAGTAAGTGAAAGAAAAAAACATTAACTCTTGCAATGTGTATGTGTCCTTGTTCAGGAGTACACAAAACCAAAATGAGATGTTTTCTAATGGTATATGACATTGTAAACAATTTAAGCCTTCAGAGCTAGGTTGAAGGACAGTTTGGTTTAGGTTTTTAGATTTTTAGCTGAAGTGTAGGATAACCACACAATGCTATTATTGCCCAAATAGTTCAGAGAAGCCTTGTGTCCACATTATTCTCAGAAGAACCTAAACTCCTATTTTCCTGTGCACGTGAAGAAAGCTTTCCATTGGTGAAGGCTACGCAAAATGTGCTTTTCACTGTCAGGATGTTGATGCTCCTTCCTAGCCAGCCAAGTGGAACCAGTAACTGATCTGTAGGCAGACTCATGATGCCTCCCCCCAACCCCTTTCAAAAAAAAAAAACCCAACGTATTCTGCAACACTTTTATTAACGCTTCAAGAGAAAAGGGGAATCAAGCATAGGTGGGCCAGGCACACAGTTTGTAGTATGCAGACATATATGATTATCAGCCATCATGGTAACACCTTCATCTACTGGGATTTCGTCCTCAGTAATACAGCAGATTTGTAAAAGGCCAAAAGATGCGTAGATCCTAATTCTCAGGTCTGCCTTCTAGTTCTGTTTGTTTAAGGATTTTTTTTTTGTCTATTTGTTCAATTTCTGTGTGGTTTCTTCTGTAGATTTCAGCAGAATATATACATATGCACACATACAACTACATATGTATGTGTATTGTTTTGTAAATGTTCTCAATCATGCTTTTTTCTGCTTTGCATCATTTATTCATGTATCTTCCATGTTCTCATCTATTTTTTGTGCAACTAAACCTTATAATAAATTATTATTAAATATAACCTGACAGTGACAGAGTCTTCATGTTTTGTTTTCTCCTGGGCATGGGGGGACCGGTGGGGGGGAAGGAGGGAGGGAGGAGAGTGGAGGCTACACTTCTATTCCATCCCCAAATAGAAAGCACTGAAATAACTGTGGCGAGTGGCAAGAAGCCTGTAAAACCACACAGATGTCAGATAGTAAGCTTCTGTTCATACGTTTAAATCTAGGTTCAAGGATCCCTGATATATTTGCTTTTTTCAGCTGAATAGTACTGTTTGCCCAGCAGCAAAATAACACTTCCTGTGTGGAAAATTATGGATATTTATTATTCTATAGAGCTTTCAATTTGAGATGCAAAAATCATGGACGTAGACAACACTGAGCGCTTTTTCTTTGTCATCCTGTCACACAGGCTTCTCAGACACATAGATTTCTCAGACCAAATTAACTTTATGTAAACATATGCAGCTCCATTCTGCATATCAGAGCTTTTCTAAAATTCTTATTTAAGAGTACACCTACTGGGTAAAAATGTTTACATTGCAGAAGTAAAAATAATCTTTAATTTACATCTGAATCAAAGAATACGTTAACACTGCAGGCTGCAATACAACACGGACACACCTGGTATAACCTGGCCCAGGCTGGCTGTCTAGCCAAAGCAGCCCAGGCAGTGTTCAGCACAGCCAGTTTGACCTTCCACATCTTGCCGGCACAAAGAAAATACAGTCTAACCTGCAAATATAAGGCTTGCACTTTGGTTACTTTATTCTTAGAAGGAATCTAATGGTCTTTTCTTAGGTTTATGTGAGACATTTTTGCAGTTGACGTAAATCTCCTCTGTCTGCCTGAATGATGATTCTTCTCCTCTTCTTTCTGTGTTCCATGTGCCATGAAAATTGGATCTTCCATAACTGTTAGCAAGCTAGAAGAACATTAAAAAAAAAAAAGAAAAAGTTGAAGGACTTTTCTCAAAACAGCTACGACTTTGAAAAAGGAGAAAAATGGAAATTTTTCCTCATATGCTGATGTATTATTGGGAAATATTCAACAATCAATCAACATATTTTTTGTCTTCTTGTTTTCTACAAATATATTTCAGGTTCAAGTCATATGAAAAAAGAAGTTGTGCTTTGAATGTTTCCCAGCTGTCCCACATCAGGTGTCTGGTAAAGCACCAGTGGAATATCCCCTTCCCCTCACATCCACACTTTAGGTACTGAAGTAGTCTGCTATGTCAATCTTAAAACATGAATTACTCTAAAGGTATCGACCATGCTAATAATTAGTCATGTCGTTAAGACAACTTAATGTGATGGTATCTTGGTTAACTGGCATGGGAGGAAAGATGGTTTCTGAAGCAAATGGCTAGTCCCTAGCCTGTGGTCACCCTAGGAAGAGCTTCATTCTGGTATGAACAGTGACCCAAGAGTCAGAATGAGAGAAATGGAAATGGCAAGACGTCAAAGGGCTTTATAAGGACATATCTACAGTGGAGCTCACTGTTGGATCATACAGAAGTGCAGTCTGAGAGGAGATAGGTGGAAAGTTAGAGTCTCACATACACTGTGAGAATGGGGTCATTTCCGTAAGCACCACATCACTTCATACCCTGACTTAGGGTATGAAGACACAAGGCAGAAGCAGTGAAGCTGGCTGCTACCTTTCCACTTCTAAACTTCAGGCCTCAAACAGGATTATCGCAGGGGGGGAAGACTCAGAGCTCCAAAACGTTGATTGTTACAATACAAAAAGAAAGGAGAAGCACTGAAACAGCTTTCCCAATGAATTATAGTGAAGCTGAACTAGAAGAAATAAAGACAGAGGGTGTCACGGGATACAATTTTTTGCCTCAGTTTTGCCTCAGTTTTACAAGTAGAGACTTGAGGAAAAAAGGTATTAACAACACACAAATAATATAAAAGCTAGCAAACCAAAAGAGCTAATTTGTTAATAATATGGAACACAGTTGGTCCCTAAATGTAGCTGTAAAATATTAACAAATATTAATAAAAGAAGTGAATAGCAATAATCATACTTTAAAATATTCAACTTTTCCTGTCTGTATAGTTTAAGATTAGACTATAAGATTCAAGGGATACAAAGATCAGACACAGAAGAGAAAGATGTTAAGAAATATGCAATACAAAATACGAGTAAACTCCAGCTGATCTCACCTGGGTCTGAGTAGAGTACAAAGCTTTTGATAAGGCCTCTGTGATCCTCTTCCTCTTCTTTCTGGTGACAGACAGTCAGTCAGAAACACAAATGCACCCTGCATCATAGTCTAGTCCAAAATATCTAATTCCAGCATACAAGAGAGAATGCTGGTATTGTTTACTTTTCCACTGAAACCAGTAAGTACAACAAAAATCCAAGTAGTCTTTCATCTGACTTGCAAACGGTAACATGCATGAGATCAGCAGTGTTTCATAAAGGCCCAGACACAGATCAAAAGGCCTTCTGATTCAGGGGCAAATACAGTAATATATTGTCAGCAAGTTCCAGCAGCTTCATATATTGTGGTAGAGGAAGAAATATTTTTTCTGCTCACTATTTCTTTTCATTGGAATCAGAGATTCTGGGTCAGGCCACTAGCTTATATTTGGCAAGGAATACAACAAATTTAGATAATGGTTTAAACTATTAATCTGGATCCAACTGTGAACAAATTTGGAACATAAAATCAAAAGGCAAAAAATGCTAGATTTGGAAAACCTCAAGATGTCACCTATCCTTCTCTACACACAAGGTAGGAACAGCCTATGTCTAGGCTTATGTTATTCCTGACAAATCACCCTTGACACGAAGTTTCATCTAATACCACTGTAAGCATTTAGCTGACCAAGGAACTCTAGCAAGCCATTTGCTTTTTTAATGTGAAAAAAAGGAAAAAAAGATCGAAAATGTCACTTTTTTCATTATAGAACTGATTAGCTTTTTCAAGTTTAAATTTTGGCAAGAAAATTAAATTTTCACATCTACCTTTTTTTTAATTTGTTCTGAAGGAGACAGTAGGATTAATTGTTAATGCCTTCATACTTAGCTGCCTCAGTATATCAAGCAAATTAGTTTGTTACTCACTTTTTGCGATAAGCAGTGGTGATACAGAAGATCAGTAAGAAAACTAACAGTAAGACAGCAGCAGAAATTCCTCCAGCTATGTAGATAATAAACCATTTGGGATCCCCAGTTGCTAAAATGCAATTGTAATAAATATGATTAGTGGTTTGTATAAACCAGCATGAACTTTTTATGACAAACTAAGTTGAAAATCAACAATTATGTAGAGGCATTATTCCATGACAGCTCATGCTCAATACTCAGACCTCACAACCATTTCCTCATTTCTAAAATGCCTTTGTTATGCTGAACTAGCTCTTACAAAACTTGTGACTGGAATGACCAAAGGTGAGTGAACACAGCACAGTGATATGAAAAAAACAGTGATGCCTTGTATAATCCTTTCCTATCTCCTTCCCTCCCCTGGTCAGAAAACAGCCCAAGAGCATACATAATAAGTGACTCGATACATGGATAATAAAAGCACTCAGACTACTTAAGTAGTGTTCTTTGGCGTTGTAAAAGTTGTCTCATAAGAGATACCTAACAGTCATGCAATACTTCCACGGGCAACAAGACATTTTTCAGAGTACCAGGAAGATCATCTCAGTGCCCGAGAGGTTTTCTATTCAGTACTGCACAGTTGTAGCAGTTATTTTCTGCTCTAATTCAAAAGGAAATCTGTTCACTTTTTTAAAAAATTATTTCCACAAAAATTTATCCCATTGTGATTTGGTTTGTTTTTTTTTACCCAGTACTGTACATGCTTTGATGATGGATGTCAGGAAACCTACCCTATTTGTTCTAGCCTAAACAAAAATTATTTATATGAGACTTACAACAAAGGTAGGAAAAGTAACATTTATAGTAGTTTTGCTTAAAATGCACAGAATTCTTCACTATAGAGTCACATCTTCAAATGAAGCTAAGGAGCAACATATAATAACTAAAGGGTAGAGACAGGCAAGACGATGGCCTCAAGCTGTGGGTCAATATATTTTTATGGTGCTCAAGCTTGTGGAGAGGTAATGCAATATTATTCTTATTTTTTAGGTGAAAAAAGGTGGAGAAAAAAAGAAGTGATATACTCAAAGTCACACAGGAAGTCCACAAGACAAATCCTCAGTACAGTTATCATGCATTTAAAACACTTGTGAATTTTTATCTTGTCAAAATTCTGAACTTGGTTAGTGGTAGTACTAAAAAAAAAAAAAGTGTGTTAAACCACAGAACTTCAAGTCAACTTTTTGCAGCCCATCACAGAGCCCTGCTTCCTGCTTCTCTGTTGCATCTCTGCACTAGCACGCTGCAGACTTGAGACTAATAGCACAAAAAGCAAGCAAACACAAATAGTATGTAATAAACACTTCTGTACATAGTGTATTTGTGGCTAGCAGCATCAGCTACCAGGACACAGTATCAGCTATCAGGACACATCTTAGCCAGATGATCTTACCAACATCTTGGCCACAAACTTGTTTCTTGCGTTTCAGATACAGACTAGCAATTCATTGGTGAATGGGGGCTAAAAAACTGCATGTAATGTATGTAATCCATATGTAATGTTCTGCTCACTGTACAGATGAAGATAGCATCTATCTGAAGATGAAACCACAGCTGCCCCGAAGAGCTTTCATTCTGGGTAGACAAGAAAGTTACACACTCAGTTCATAGACAAAGGAAAACAATCAGTATCACTAACGATACTGAGCCATCACCAGATGGCTTTTCTCTCCCGGATCAAATAGGTTCACAGCTTCTTATCCGGCTATCCTGAATACCAGTTGAGACTTACTCAGGTACACCTCTTTAGTATTAATATGCTCAGTGGAAAGGATAACAAATGTCCTGGTTTCAGCTGAGATAGAGTTACTTTTCTTTATAGTGGCTGGTATGGGGCTATGTTTTGGATTTGTGCTGAAAACAGTGTTGATAATACAGAGAAGTTTTAGTTGTTGCTGCACTAGTCAAGGACTTTTCAGCTTCCCATGCTCTGCCAGGTGCAGAAGAAGCTGGGAGGGGACACGGCCAGGATACTTGGCCCAAACTGACCAAAGGGCTATTCCATACCACATGACGTCATGCTCAGTATATAAAGCTGGGGAAGAAGAAGGAAGGGGGGGACATTCAGAGTGATGGCGTTTGTCTTCCCAAGTAACCATTACGCATGATGGAGCCCTGCTTTCCTGGAGATGGCTGAACACCTGCCTGACCATGGGAAGGAGTGAATGAATTCCTTGCTTTGCTTTGCTTGCATGCGCGGCTTTTGCTTTCCCTATTAAACTGTCTTTATCTCAACCCTCGAGTTTTCTCACTTTTACTCTTCTGATTCTCTCCCCCATCCCACCAGGGGGGAGTGAGCGAGTGGCTGCGTGGTGCTTAGTTGCCAGCTGGGGCTAAACCACGACAACAAAAAATACTGATCACAGAAGAGTCTTATTCTTGAATTCCAATGTTATTTTACTGGAAAGAAAAAAGAAAGAAAATTCTCTCAGAAGTTTGTGCTGCTGAAGGTATGTGACACAATAGAGAAGGCTGCCTGATAACAAAAATTGATGTCTTTTGTATTATAATCACAGATGAAATCACTCTACTTCCATCATATTTTCAACTGCTGTGTACTTAAAGTGACAGGATGGTGCATATAGCTATGTCCAGCTTCAGGAAAAAATATAATGTCTTTTTTTCCAAATGTTTAGCTACCCGCCACAGAAAATCATTATCTGTGCCAGTGAGTACTTACAGAAATAGGGAGAAAACATCCTGTAAGCAACAAAGAAATTTTAAGATTTTAGCTATTCTGTTAAAAATCATGTGTTTAATTATCATCAAGGATGGCTGAATCTGGATAGAGTTCCAGACTTCAGCAGCATTCCCACCCTGCGGTCTAAGGACTCCAGACCTCGTTTTTCTTTTCCTGAAGTTTCACCTTCATTTTTATCAGGTCAAGATAATAATCTCTGAGTTAATGAGTTTGAGAGCTGAGATTATCAGCTGTCAGTTAAATTTGGATGACAAAAATCATTAGATTTTTTTTAGAAGAAACAACAACTCAAAGCCCTTTTGCCTTTTCTCATTCAAAGTGAGCAAAGCCTTCCTGAGGCATTTGTTTTCTTTAACTATACAAAACCTTTTGTAATTACTGACTTTAACATAACATTCAAGATTTTGCAGAAACATGTCAGAGGCTTGTCATGTGTCTCTTTAGTTCTTGTGTTCTCATCAAAGGTGATATGCTGACAGAAGGCTATTAAGTGTATTTTCAGCATCAGCGCAACTTCTGTTAAGTATTAGACAATGTGTCCCTCTCTCCCCCATCTCCGTGGCCGTGGCATTTTCTCTGCAAGATTGTGAAATTTTTTTGCATTAAGGTTTTCAACATTCAGTGCGCTGACTTTGGTTTTGAGGAGGAAGCACTGATGGGCCAGACAGTTATTTGTTCTAACAAGAGATTTGAACTGGACTGTGAAGATCTTCATGTAACTTGTGACATGCCTTGCTGGACTGGCACATATGGTATGCTAACTAGACATCACTGAAATAGTTTTGCTCACAACTGAAAGGCAGAAATCCAGCATGAATGCATTCATGCCCAGAGAAAGGTGGTTTGTTGAGTAGAGACCCACAGACATGGACTGATATCTTGTGTTCATACTGGATGAATTCACGAAGGAAGAAGGGAAGCTAATTTCACTCCTACTCTGATTCTCCTCACCCCTGACTGCAGCCTTATCTTCTGTCCGTTTTCTATGGCACAGAAGTACTGCTGTCTCCTCCCAGCTCAAAGGACTGTATGATAACCCTCAACGACTGGACAAGTAGTCCCCTGCTTTTCATCTCAGTGCTATGAAGATCATATTGGGTACTACTGAAAGACATTTAAAGGACAATTTAAAGGCACGGTCAACGTGGATTCACAAAGGGAAAGTCCTGTCTAACTAATTTGATATCCTTCTACAATAAGGTCACCCGCCTAGTGTATGAAGGGAACAAATGCCAGATTCTGCATCTAGGATGGTGCAATGATGGGCACAAGTATAAATGGGGAGGGGAGTGGCTGGAGAGCAGCCCTGCAGAAAGGGATCTGGGGGTGCCGGTCGGCAGCAGGCGCAGCATGAGTCAGCCGTGTGCCCTGGCAGCCAAGGGGGCAAACCCCATCCTGGGGCGCATCAAACACAGCATGACCAGCCCATCAAAAGAGGCGTTGGTGTGGCCTCACCTTGAGTACTGTGTGCAGTTCTGGGCCCCACAATTTAAGGATATTAAGGTACCTGAATGCGTCCAGAGGAGGGCAACAAGGCTGGTGAAAGGGCTAGTACAAATCATAATATAATTCTGACCCCTAAACGTCCATTTAAACACAACCACCAACCAGTTTTTCCGATCTAGTTGGAACACACAGTGACACAAAATGTTTCTGTGTTCCTTTGTATACAAGATCTTACTATCCCACTTGCTGCTAAAGCAAGAAAAAAACTTATTAAATCTTTCTAAAAATGGCTAGGTCTTCAAGATGGAATAAGCATTTCTTTTTCAATCCTTCTAATTTTTCTGTTCTTTCATATGACATCTCCCCTTCTTTCCCAATCATCTACCAAACTAACGCATGGATTTTAAGTCTGCTTCCTTCCTTCAAAAACATGATAAAAAAATGAAATCTAAGCAAAGGAAAAAGCATGGTAAGTAAAAATCAGAAATGCGTTCAGATGTGGAATCTGGTGACATGACCAATCTCCATATAAATAGAATTTTTAGAAGGAGAAATATGGTGAAGAACACATCAGAAATTAATCCAAAGTCTCCTGAACGCATTATATAATTATGTAATATTCAGCCTCCTGTTTCTGTAAGTGTTGTCCAACAAAAGCTACACTACTTTACATACACATGTTGTTTTTATGTGTTGCAGGTTTTGAAGTAAAAAATGATTTGCAGAAGACCCATTTCAGCTGGAAATTCCTGTTACTGAAAAAAACCAATCACAATATTTAGTGGGATGGAATAGAGAAACTTAATGATATTGAATGGATCTCATGGTTTTATTTTCACTGATGTTGCAAGACGTTAAATGCAGCATGCCAACTCTACTGATACAACTGCAAGAATATCACAGGCTTTCCCAATATTTGAATACCTTTTCCCCTTTCTCTCCCTTTTTGTCTTCATAGGAATTCCATGCTGTTTCTCCTTGCAAAAATACATTCACCTTTAGACAAGAAGCAAGTTGCTTGTTTCTACTGTACCACCCCTTTAATCTGGTTTTGGAACTATTATCAGTTCTGCAAATAATCCTGTGCTCTTATTTCTACCTCCTTTCACCCAAGATTCCTCCTCTTTAAAAACTCTTGGCATCTTCTCAATGACAGCTTCTCAAAGAAAAAAAAAGAAAACAAAAGGTTCTTATCTTTTGTCTTACTCTCTCCCAACATAAACAGAGTACCCCCTATTCCTGTTTACAATACAGGTATTGTCCCAGTTCCTAGATTCAGTATTTCAAAACATCTCTGGAACTGGGCAAGGCGAGAAGATTTGCAGTACCCATGCAGAATCACACTAACAGACTAAAAACGTTGGAAGAGTTTGGTAGAAAAATCCAAGCTAGAGTGTGGCTTAGCTGTAATGCTAAGCCAAAGAAAATGAAGTGACTGAACTGATAGAACATACACAAAAAACAGTGTGGCAAGTTTCTGTCACCACTTGGTTTATTCAAGCCACAGCTGTTGCATCAAGCAAAGTCATTCACGAGTTTGTGAGAGGCTTCACTGGCTAAACCACAGGGTGCAGTGGGAGCTGACACCTGGCCTGTTGCTCCTTTCTCCTTAGTGTTTCTCCATATCTCACTGGAAATATTAATTGCATGTTATGAAACAGACCCAAACGTTAAAGAGAAAAAACTGGAAATACTTGACACTTCACTTTCCTTTGGAAAATTCAGCAAAATGCTGTTCATAATATGGAGTGAGGCCTTAAAAGGGAGACAATGGGGTGTTTTCTGAATCATATTGTGCTTCAGCTTCTCCAATGGTTTCAGACCTTTTTTTCACCAATAAACAGGCATAACTATGCTGACATTTTTAGAACTAAAAATGGTAAATAGAATTTGTTTCAAGAGCAAAAGAAGCATGGAAACTGAACTCTTTTTTTGGAGAAGAAATAGTTTGTGTAGGGAGGACTGATAATTCTTAAAGTTATTGTATTTTTTTGCAAATTATATGCTTTCATTTTGATATAAGAAGCACTGCACTTGGAGTAAACAAAAAAAATTTCTATTGCTCTACAATTTGGATATGCTTGATTATATGAATATAGTCAACATTTTGAAATTTGAATGTTTAAAATTGTCAGAGGTGAGAGCAATTTTCCTCCTGATACCCTTTTTCTTTTCATCATATTCTGCTCAATTTCATGGACTTTCATGGTCAAGTGTTCAGAGTAAAGCAGGTCAGCATTTTTTTCCTGAGCACTTTGTCTGCTTCTCAATAACAATAGCACAGATGACGCATATTCTGAAGTTTCATATCCCATGCCGAAGCTCTTAGTATTGCCAAAGAGAGGTCTACTAACACTTATTTATTATAAGGAACAAAAGCAGTACCCTCAAAAGATACCAGAGAGCTGGACTGAATGCCGCTACAGGAAAAGAAGGACTGGGGTGGTACAAGAACTGCATCTTCAAAATACATGCGATAGAGAAGAACCAAAACTGAGGTTTTTTCAGTCATAACAGAAAACAGAAGTAAAGGCGGGATTCAACTCACAGTTTGAGAAATCTTGTTTCAAGTGTCTACATATGGAGACCTAAGCTCCCATTATAATCAAACTGTGACAACAGTCACAGCAAAACCTGGAGAGCTTCTCAGCTCCCCCTAAAGAAGCTCCTTACTTGAATAAGGTAGAGGTCATTTTACAAATTCGTACATTTTCAAATGAGAGCGTGCTCTTTGCCTTCGTTGTAGGATAGGTGCCTCCCCTGGGACCCTGAGGTGCACTGTGCTAATGGGGAATTCCCCTCGTGGCTTCTTTGGGAGAATGCCTACCTCTCCCACAAACTCAGGCAGTCTCTCTTCTTCCAAAGCGTCTCCTTCCTAACAACAAACCAGTTTCTCACAAACAGGTCTAAAGTCCTATAATGAGATCAGACAAGCTTAAAACCAGCTTCTTTCTATGGAAACAAGACTAATTGTTAACTTTGCTATCTTTTACACGCCGCTAATTGGAATGTGGTATTTAAATAAATCCTCACTTGTTATTGAAGAGTTATTTTATATGGGTAAAAGTGTTAACACCTCAGAAGGTCCTATTGTAAAAACATTTACCACTTCCTCCTTTACTTACCAGCTATAGTAAAACTCTTCACGTAGGTTTTGTTTCGTCCAGTAGCTATGCAGCGATACGTTGCAAAGTCAGAGGCGGTAATGTTTTGAATGACGATCATGGAGTTTGCCTGATCAGAGCAATCCACCAGTGTACGCGCTTCGAAATCTGAACCAAAGCTTTGCTTTCCTGACGAATTGCACAGAGCAATGGTATCTACTTGATCTGCTTTAATCCTTTCCCACATCACTTGCTGCACTGAATCTCCAATTTTATAAGGGCAAGTAAAAGTGACATTTCCTCCTGGTTTGGTAAACACAGGATTATTTTGTTTCTCAGATACTTCAAAAGCATCTGTTGAAAAACACAAAAAAACAACAAAGAACTTCTCATATTTCATTCAAGGGAAGTTTAGTATCAAAAATTCCTGTATGGCAAATACTAATGAAATTGTCTTACAGCAGAAAGATATTCAAATTGTTTGAAATATTGAAAAATATCATTTATACCTATCTATAGCTATATTTTTGTGCACATTTAGACAAAACAGTGTTTATGGAACTGTGAGGCTGCAATGACATGGCAAGAAGGCTACTTTTAAACATTTTGAGTACATGAATGTTTTATTAACTGTTTCAGCAAATATTCAACAGCATAAATTATGGGGCCAGTCTAATTAAATTTGTGATAGTCTTGTTCTGTTTTCACACTAATCACAAGAAGAAAATGGTTTGATGTGACCCTGAGGACGTGCATTAGTAAATTATGTTACAAGACATTCCAGCCTATGAATTACAATTGTCCCATTCCCAAACCTCACCACTTAAATAAAAAATTTCTTAACTCTTTGTATACTCTACTTCGGGAAAACCTGTGTGATAGTCAGGCTGTGGTATGGAAGGAGACTTCCAGATAAATTCAAGCCTTCTGCCACATATAAACAGTAGATATATTATATCTTAAATAATTTTGACTGAAGTTGCCCTGCTCTGAGTTGGTTTTAGTAATAGAATTCACTGTTTACAAATCAAGAAAAAAAAATTTTAAGTCTTTAATAGAAAGATTGTCAGTGTTTCTGATATTCAGAGCATTCAATAGCCATTTGGTTTCTAAAGCAGGCTTTGTAATGCATATATTCATAAGTTAGGACTAGCACTGTCATCTTTTTGAAGACTTTAGTGTTGAAAAAGATTAATGATCATACTGCTTTTCCTACACTGTAAAAGGACTGATCTTTCAAGCTGTTCAATGAGTCGCTTTTTTATTAGATGTCTTTATGTCACAAAATGTCACTAGTATATATTTTTAATCTGGTTATGTATTGTAACAACTGGAAGCAAAGACAGAAAATTAAAATTGCATAGGAAAAATGACAGTCATTAAATGCATCAAAATCTGTTTTAAAAAAAAGAGTTTTAAAATGAAGCTGTAGCCAGATTCATGGGATGGGATGGTTGCAGTAGCACTCTGAGTGGAACAGAATACACTGTAGGACTGAGCTAGATTTAGATCCTCCTTGATGTAACATTTTTATCAAAAATCTAAGGGAAAAATGCTGGTAAACTGTATTGCTTTGGATGCTGGTAATGCCAGGGTTGTCAAAATCATCAATACAGGGTGGCCTACCTCACCTCCTAAGCCAGGTGCAAAAAGTAATAGGATTTCATGTGGGCAAGTATATTACCCTAAAATCTACGAATAAGTGATTCCATTCATGTTGACAGGATGGAAACTTCATTGTGGAAGTCTGTGACTTCTGAGACTTGTGCAGGCTCTGTGAAACAGTGAATGAAAAAGTCTAGCCTGCAATTTTTTATCAATGGAACACAGAACAGGAAAATTACATTCCCTCTGCCTTTGGAGACCAGAAGTATGATTAAAACATTGAAATGCTGAAAGGCAAAAGGAACTGTGTCTAATGGGTTTACCTAAAAAAATTAATGAAGAACTTGAAGATCCATGTAGACTGCAATCAAGGAGACAGAAAGTTAATGATAGACAAGGACAGAAGAGAGATAAATTCACTAAACTAAACAGAAGGTACAACACAGTGAAGCTAATTAACTCCTTGGACAGCTTGCCAAAGACAGCTAATTTTCTGTTACTGAAGATGACTGCCAAAGCTGGATAATCATTTAAGATATCATGCTAGTTCCAGCAAGAATTTACTCATGGAATTCTAAGTTTTATTCAAATCAGACTACTATGATGGGACTCTACACTTGCAAAAGATGTTCCTTGTATTGCAGTCCCTCAAAAGTCATTACACTAGAAAAGATTTTTTTTTTTTTAATACCTAGCAGATTCAGATCTGTAGATTCAGATTCAGATCTACTAGGGAAGAGGGGTAAATGAAAAGGTAATTGAAACCTATTCTCTCTCTTGCCCATCATATTCTTACAGGTCAGATCTTTCCTCCTGTCCCACTTTCCAGACCACTAACTTCCAGCAACTGCCTGCTTTACAGTAAACCATGTATTCTTCCCTGAGAAGTCTTGTCTTCTTCACTGTGCAGTCTTTACTGTCTTCTTCTGCTATGAGCAAGCCCTACTGCTACCCATGTTCCCCTTAGAAGCCTTGAAGTCTCCCCATCTGCTCCTGGGTCCATCCTTGCTGTCCTATCCATTTCATGCCAATGCTACCCTGAACTCCAGGTGTTTCTCCTATCTAAACATGCTTATTAGGGAAATTACATGTATGATGGTGATACCTCCCACCTTCCAGAGGATTCCCACCTGACCCAAAGGGCAGCAACCAGGACTGTATAAAAAACAGCCTTCTTCCCTGCTGCCTGCTGTACATTTGCTAGAAGAATATACATTATACATATGGTGAACTGTAAACAAGAAGATACAACATTTTCAACCAAAATAATGAAAATCCCTTCTGTCTTAAAACTTATTAGTTAACTTTGTATGTTATATTTGCCAAAAAATGTATCACAGTTTCCCAATAATATATAATACTACAACATACTATAGTATACTCTAACAGGTACATTACAAAGTTAAGGTTGCCTTGAAACTTCAGTGAAGTTTCCAGGTACAAATCTTGATATATTTGTATAATTTGCTGGTATACAAATAATAAATAATATGTTAATAGTGAAAACTATGTACAAACAGACAAATTAAAATAGAAACAGTTTTGAGATTCTCGGATGCTGTACGTTCTGTCATAACTATTTTCAAACACAGGCATCATTACACTTTTTTTTTTTTTTTTTGCATTGCTTGTGTATTTTACTTGACAGTATGCAGCGACATTCAGGCATTTTGACTCTTGAAAGAGGTAAATCACTCCCCTTCCTACCATATGATACCTTGTACAACTTAAATGATTATGTAAGGCATAAGCAGTGGAGAATCAGGCCTACGTAGTTCTAATTAAATCTTCCTAGTACACTAAAGTGTTCCAGGTTTTTGTTTTAAGCAATTGTCCCATTTTATTTTGACACCAACATAAGCATAGTTCTTTCATCCTCCCTCTCCTTTGTTCAACCACTTTCTTTATTTAGTACCTTTCTGAACATTGTTTCTTTGCTTTCAGCCTGGAACGCGTGGGATGAGAACCTCCCATTCTGAGAAATACTTCTACGGGGAAAAAGGCATACCCACATACCTTCACCCCCGCACACGCACAACCCATGGTGACACACGATGTGTGAACATTTCAGAAATGCTGAAAAAATGTATCATTGCATCTGATAAAAATAGACTTTCCCTGCCTGCTGCTCATTCCGGCCACTGCTGCCTGCTCTGCCTCCTGCCATGGCCATGTCATCTCTCCTCCTGGACAGAAAGTAGGAGGAGGTGACAGCACTCACAGTAGGTGCATTTGCTTCTGCTTAGTAAAGAAGTGCTCTGTGTTTGATATCCTCCCTGCATCTCTTTTGGCAGGATGTTATCTCATCATATTTTGCAGTTATACATATTTCTATCTGCTTAAGGGTTATTAGACATATAAAGGAGAAAAAATGTAAGCTTTCATATTTTAAAAAACATAATATTTCAATATTTTTCTTGGAAAGCCAATCTCAAAAATATAGAGGCATAAAAGAGTGTAAACCAACTTCCTAGCATTTAAAGGATCAAGCAACTAAACCATAATTCTGCAGCAGGGAAATTGATAAGGTTAAGAAATTCCTTTTGGAGGGAAAATAAAATAATGGTGTAATCATTTTTTTTTTCTTCCCCCCCCTGCCCTTGCTACAAGCAATTAAAAGCCAAAATGAATGTTATGTAAATATTTGGTCCCCATTCTTTTGGGTAGAGATTTTCAGACTTTCTACTTTTTGGTTCCTGTCATATCCACTTTGATTATTCTTTTTTTTCCTTTGGTCTCCGATAGGATTAGCTGGTTTTGTTCCTTCAAAGGAAAGTTGCTTAGATACCTGTACCTGTTTTCAGCTAGTTTATTAATTTTTAAAGTCAGTATCTATAACATCTTAATTACTGTTCTCTGCAAGTTCCACCAGTCCCAGTTTTATACTTTTGCACAAGGTTCTAGAGTTTCACTCTGGACTGCACATGTGTCATGCATCCCTCCTGGTTTAAAACCGTATACAAAGGAAAAAATATTCATACTTCAATATCAGTTCTGCAACTTCAGAAAGGCAAAATTCAGCACAGTAGAATAAAATGCATTGAAACACCCTTCTGGCTTAGCATATTTCTGCATCTCTGTTTAGGCTTAAAGCTTAGCAGAGGTTAAGTACTACCAGAGCTGGTTTTATACAGAGTTACATCAGCTGCTGCAGGCAAGCGCACACACTTCCGAGTAACAAATGCGGGGAGTCACACCCCACACTCAGCCACCCCTGCACACAGACATTTTCCATGTGCTGCCAGGTACCACAAGGTCAGGACAAGCTCATACTGCTCAGGCTGATGGTAACAGAGCTGCCTTCAAAGTAGGTACCTTAGGAAGTAATGCTCTTCATCAGAAATAACTAATGACCTTAGCAGATTTTTCAAAACTGCAAAGCTAACTTAGCTCTACAGCAGCGACAGGTTCCCACTTGGTTTGCTGAAGCTCTGCATGCACACAGTCTTCTTCTCTGCTTATAAGAAGTGACAAAATAAATTGCAGATGAAAAGGAGGCTTAAAATTTTATGAAGATGAACTTTGTCCGGGGCTTTTCTTTTCACCAAGAAAATCAACTTTCAGATGAGAAAATACTTCAAGAGTGACCCCTTCACCCTTCCTGAATAGGCTAAATATGGAATTATATTTAGCTCCCAAACTAATGTCTTCCAACTGTATTAACACATACCACACAATTTTGTTGAGTTTCTAAAAAAATGCTTTTGCCCTTTTTTGGATGAAACAAGGAAACATGGATGCATAGCTATTAAATAAGCTGGAACAGTAAAGACCTTAATTTCTAATGAGCTTCTGACATCAGTTCTACAATCAGACTCAGAAACCAGCAGTAGTGCAGTGTTTGAAAAGGATGTGTTTTTCTAATAGCAACTATTTGGATCATAAAAGTTAAAATTAAAGTATTTATACTCCTATACACCTTTAAATATGCATTAAATTATATTGTGACAATTTGGTGAATCTTTCTCTACCAATTATTAATTCTGCATTATGCTATAAACACTTAGCACACAATTGTAATTCACCTGCCAATTCCAGTTTGTTTAGGTATATTCCATTACTCTTTGTTGTTATTTTACTCTTTTAATATGAACTTTAGTAACCTAGAGTTCAAGGAAAGGGAGAAGCCAAAGAGAGGGAGAGAGAAAGAGTACAGTGCTAATAGAAGTGAGAAAATCATCCTCTCTTCAGTTATAAACATTCATGAACTTCCAGGAAGGAGAATTTGGTCATTGGGGAAGAAGTCATCTGATAAAAGCGTATAATGTACTATGCCAGGATTCACCTGCAGGAGAGTCTTGAAGATGTAAGAGGTCAGAATTTCAAATTTTCATCCTCTCCAGGAATTAAATCAGTTAGGATGAAGGGAATTTACCAGCGATAGGAGTTCAACGAGCAGAGAGAAGGAGTGACACAGGATACTGTGCTCAGCCTTCACTTATTGTTAATGATCTGTATTGTCTCACAGTGGATGAAGAGAAATGCTGTACTGAGAAACTGCACGTCGCAGCACGCGTGCATGTGTGTGCATTTGTGCCTACCTGCTCATATCTTCCACGAGGCTCCTACGGGTCGGACTTCAGGCAGAGCAGAGGATATCATGTTTTAAGCCACACAGAAGAAAAAAGGCAGGGAAGAGAGGAAGGGAAAGGGTGTGAAAAATCAACCTGGCTCTAAGGACAGCTGTTGAACCAATGTTTCTCAGGAGGGAAAGCCAAGGGTGCCAAGGTGATGGACAGGGTACACACCCATGCTGCCCAGCCCCAGAAGTGTGCGGCATGAGGATGCACTGTGGGGAATTGCTGCCCTGCATCTCAGATCCTAGTTATTACTTTTAATGCATTGTTTTATGGACTGAAAATATATTAGAGGAGAAGGAAAGGTACAGTTTATTGTATAATGAGTTTGTTATGCAGCTTGGTACCAGGTAAGAAAACGGAAGAAATCAATACATCATCAGTATCTTTCACCAAATGTTTTCTTTCCATTTCTTTTTGTCCTTATTAAGTTACAAATTATATTCCTGTCTGACAGGCCAGATGAAAGAAAGGTTCACCATTAGAAATATAAGCAGCAGAAAGAGGTTCTGCAGATGGGAAAACTTCAGAACTTAAAATATTAATCACCTCGTAGTGATTTCCTTTAGAGTATTTTGAAGTTTAACTGAGTCTGTAATTCCTTTTACCCTCTGCTTTTCACCTACCTCTATTCATTCCATAACTGAACATGTGTTTCCTCAAATAAAATATTGCTCAGCCTGTCCTAGATAAATTAATACTACCTCCTTAATTTTGAATATTTTAAAGCTGTCACTGTGCACTTTCCATTTTCCCCTGCAATTGCATCCTGTTAAATTCCGTTATCTCAAAATTTCATCCATCACATTTACATTTTGTGAAACAAAAACCAAAGTTATAAAATTCTTAGATCTGGGTTTAACTACTGGGTGTCACAGCAGTTATGGTTGTTACTGGAGACAATACCATACTTTAGTTAAGTTGAACTTCCCAGTGGTGGCTGCAGTGGCATAGAATTAGGGAATAGTAGCTGAGAAGATGAAGTACTTTTGGCTTATAGAGGTAGGAGAATACTTGCCCAAATATACATTTTTTAACCCACTAGATTCAACTCCAGTCAGTTTTGGCTTTCCTAACTGCACCCATTCATGCTTGGACAGTGTTTCAAGGTTCCTTCCAGGTCAACTGACCCTGCTTTCATCGTGTCTATACTTCCTTTTTATGTTTGAGTTTAGTCAGAAGCTTCTTGTTCATCCATGCAGGCCTTCTGGCATTTTTGCTTGATTTCCTGCTTGTCTGGATGGACCATTGGAGGAGGTTTTCCTTGAAAATCTTTTCTCCATCACCCTTGGGATTCTTCCAAGCAGATCTCTGAACAGGCCAAAGTCTGGTCTTCTGAAGCCCAGGGCTGTGATCCTGCTTTTTTGCTTTTATCCCCTTCTCTTGGGATCATGAACTCTACTATGCAGCCAAAGTTGCCCCTGATCTTCACAACCCCAACAAGTTCTTCCTTCTCTGTAAGTCTGAGGTTGAGCAGAGTATCTGCTCTCTTCAGCTACTTAATCACCTGAGTGAGGATGTTATCATCAAGGCACTCCAGAAACCTACCAGCTTGATTGTGTCTTGCTGTGTTGCTCCTCCACAGATACCAGGTGGTTGAAGTCTCCCATGAGGACCACAGAATGTGAAGTTTCTTCCAGTTGTCTGATCACCCTGATCATGCAGTCAGTAGCAGACACCCACCACAACATCACCTATGTTGATCTGCCCGCTAATCCTGACCCATGAGCTCTCAGCTGGCTCATCATCCTTTCCCAGGAAGAACTTCTTGCATTCCCACTGCTCTCTCACATAAAAGGCGACTCTCCTTCCCTACCCTCCCAGCCTGTCCTTCCTAAAGAGCCTGTATCCAGCCATTGCAGCACTCCAGTCATGTGAGCTATCCCACCATGTCTCTGTGATTCCAATGAGGTCATAGCCCCACAACTGCACACAGAGATCTAATTCCTTGTTTTGTTGCCCATGCTATGTTCACTGGTGTACAGACACTTCATATGGTCATCCAGTCATGCTGATTTCCCAGAAAAGGTATGAGAGCTTCCCCACAATGTGTCCCCTCAGTATTTCCTTATTCGTGTGGACATACTTGGAATGGTCACCCTTGTGCCCTGATTTGTTGTTTTCAGGGTGTTTCCTGTCCATATAATCCCACACCATTTGCTTGTCAGCCCAGTCCACTTCCTCGCTCACTTGTGGGTTGTCATCTCACTTTCCTGTTAAAGCTCCCCTCACCAGCTTGTTGGCAAGGATGCTTTTTCCCCACGTGCTCAGGTGGATCCTGTCTCTTCCTAGCAGTCCTTGATCATCAAAAAGGATCCATGGTGATAAAAGGTAACACCTTGTTGTTGACACCAGCCATGCAACTGGGTCTTGACCCACAGAATCTGTCCCCTATTCCCAGGGCTTTTCCGTTCTTCAGCAGGATCAAGGAGACACCACGTAAGCCACCCATGTCCTTGACCACCACCTACAGCACCATGTAGTCATGCCTGATGTTCTCCAGGTCTCTCCTGGACTCGTCTTTGGTGTACGTGTGGAAAAGCAGCAGGGCTTAGGAGTTTGAGGAGTGGGCAAGCCTTGGCAGTGTTTCTGAAGCATCCTAGAGTCTACCCTGGCAAGCAGCAAACCTCCCCAGACAGCAGGCTGGGTCAGCAGATGAACAAATGAGAAGTAAGAGTCATCCCCAAATTATCACACAACAACAAGTCAGTTAATAGCTATAGTATCCAGCTGACATGCAATGCATGTTCATCAAAACAATGCTCATAGGGAACATATAAAACAACCTTTCTAATTTTATCTTACTTTGGTAAAAACACAGCAGTCCTCATGGGTACTGAATGTTACATTTTTTTCCTTAACATAGCATATTCTGATACAAAAAAAGTAACCAAGAATACATAACAGCATCATTATTCTTAGTAACTAACTGAACATTCAAAATGGTAAGGAGTAAAAAGAAGAAAAGACAAAAAAAAAGTCAAAAACTTCCCAGTGCTGAATAAAAGGATCTGGGTGCTCCAATTGCTAGCTAAATAGAATTGAGAATGTTATCACATTGACTGTTTCCAAAAGACAAATTTTCTCAGGTATGTCAGCAGAGAGACATATACAAGACACAGGAGACATTATTCTGCTTCATTCAGCAATGGTTAAGACCTTAGATGGAACATGGTGTTTCATTCTATGTATCTTATTAAAATAAGGTTATATACAAACTGGAGAAAATTCTGATGAGAACAAGAATGATGAAATTTAGAATCATGAACTAAGAAGAAAAGTTAAAAGAACTGTGTTCTTTTAGTACAGGGGGATGACTGAAGGCTGGCAACATGAAAGCCTTCCTCTTTTTTCAAAGGACGGACTACAGTGAATAAACTCAGTATTAAACAAGAGATATCTAGGTTAGATATAATGGGGAAAAAAATCTCCTTGTAAGGCTGGTTAAGCGCTAGAATGACTACACAAGAATATTATGCATGCATTCCTGACATGGGAATCAGTCAGTGCTTATCCTGCCTCAGAACACAGAGATGGATGAGATTAATTTGGAATGTCTCTTCCAGCCTGAGTTTTCAACAATTCTATAATTCCTTTTCATCTAAGCTTTTCCTTCAGAAAGGAAGAGGAGCTATCTGCTCTCCTCCCAACCGAGCTGTTTTGTTTTTTTTCCCCTAGCCTTTTATACTGAAGGGGCATCCAATCCTTAGCTCATTACAGAAGATAAAAAGTAAGAAAAGCAACATTTAACAGGTCAATAATCACAGCAGAGGTGTGAAAAAGGCAGCTTCACTTGCCTTCATCCTATTGCTTTCTAATTAGGTGCTGACAATGTGGTTGACACTGTGTAAGATACAGAGATAGTTCTTGCTCTGGAGAGCTCAGAGTCCAAGAGCCGAAGAATGAAGATCCCTCAGGATTAGTTCTTGCTTCCATGTGCTTTAAAGGGCTGATAATTTTTCACTGTAGACCTATGAATCACATTCTAAATTGAGACAGAGATAAATAGAAAGCAAGCTATTTCAGGTGAATAGGGATTTGAAAAAGATCTATGCAACGTGCTGCTTTTGGCAGGCAGAAGAACATTAATATAGAAGTTACTGCTGAGTGGCATGGATATCATCACACTAGCTAAGAATAGAAAAGCTCTGTATCTGCTATCACAGAAGAGGCTGATCACTCTATTTAAAATATGGGAGTACTTCATGGTACATCTGGCATTTAAATACTCTATTAATGAACTTTCATTCTTATTCAGAGCTGCTAGCAAAACATATCCCCTGAGCAAATGGTCCATTGTCACTGATTGACAGAAACACAAATTTACTCATGAATTTAAAAAAAAAAATTAAAATAACAATTTCCAACCACATAACAGAAGAAAAAAAAAACAAACACAAAAACAACCAATTATGCAACTCTGCATAATTCACATTATGGATGTAAAAGTCACTATGAACATCAAAAGAATATTTCCCATTCTATTCAGAGTATAGCGTGGGAATTTTTAAGTCAAACTAGTAGTATTTTAACACTTAACTGAAATAAAACTCCTGAGAAAATAAATGTAAGTTTCAAAATATACAGAAATTCTTGTTAGAATTCAACTGTTTTGAAAGGCAAATAAGCAAACACAGGACAAAAATATTCCAGGTAATTTTAACTACATTCATTCTTTATGTGAATAAACATACAACACTGCTCTGCATGAAGGCCAGTTTTCATTTAAACAGTTTATGTATAACTTAATTCTTCACGTCTGAAGACTTTTGTCTTTCTATCTAGATGTGTAGCAAAGGTATAGTGTATAGGTGTAGAACAATATCAGTTTGTGATCTCTCTAATGGTGTTTATTATATTCTATATTTTAAGTTAAATTTGCATTGTAAATTTGTCCATCATGTATTTTAAGATTGCTGATCTAGCTTTAACTGATTGAGTTCTGCATTACAAAGCTCTTCACAAGTTGATTTACTTTGCCTCTAAGACAGTTTTTGCCTACACTCAATCATCTCTGATTCTGTTAAATTTAAAATAATCAATATTCTAATTATACATTTCAATGGAAACTTTAAAACCCTTAATTCAGGGATTGCTACATTTTGATGCAATGCAATCTAGAGAACTAACTATTAATAAGGCCAAGTGGTTTGGGAGGATGTGTGAAGCGCCTGAAACCAGATGCACTTCTCAAGGCAGAATGAATCAGAGGATAGTTTGTGGTTGCGTAGGAGGCATCAATACAGTGGTCTGGTAATGTGAAAAGTATTGCACTGAACTGCAACTGACAAAGAAATGCCTCATACTTTCATAAGGGCAAGACAGAAAAGGGCAAGATTATCATTATGGGCAATGACAATACAAAGCTATAACCAAGTAGTAATGGTACGTCGTGTATCATCACAGATATGAGAGTGCAATAGGAAAAAAGTTTTACGTAGTGTCTATATAGGAAGCCTAAATTAAACCCATTGCGTTCAACAAAATATTGGACCTGGAAAACTTTTTAAATGTAAATTATCAATAATTTATTTTACCAGGTTGGGAACAAGACAGAAATACACTTCAGATTTGTAGAAGTCTTAAGATCTTGATATACAGATATTAATGGAAATCATATTTTGAACCAAATATTTGTCTATTGATATTGTCTTAACTTTTCCTGTTGATATATCCCCATTATAATGCTCCATGGAGTCGAGAATGGCTGAAAAAGAACAGACAAAACTAAGAACTTAAAGGCAGATATGCATGACAGGATGACAGGACCAGACCTTAATTTCTGTTGAATAAATGATGAAGAGGCCAGAATAATTACTTAAACTCTTTTTCTGTGAATTGATACTTTATTCAAACTTCAAAAACATCCCTTCAAAGATGAGTAACTATTGTGCTGATGGATTTAACTGAAGAGAGAAGAACCAAAGGACTGAAGACAGGTCTGGAAAAGGATCAAGTAAACAAATGGATCCATGTCTCAAGTGGCCATAGGTAAACAAAGATCTGGACAAACCAGAGAAAGACAAAGGGTATAGTATGAAGATAAAAGGAATTTTGCCAATACCTTTTCAAATTCCGTTGTAAATTAAAGTCATCCAAATATCTGTTCAAAAGTGCTAGAGACTGGAAATGTATCCTTTCCCTGTATATATTTCTTTGCAAAAGTTTATCATTAAAAAAAAAAAGAAAGAAAGAAACATTGCAGAACTCCTGCTGCTTCTTTGCTATTGTTAGATACATGGATGGCAATTGGCAAAACGACACAGCTGAGTACTGTGTTTTGAGTGGTGACCTGGGATGACAGTTAAACACGCACCTCTGTACACACCTGCCCAATGGACTGACTGCGTACACTGCCCTCTCAACGCTCTCCTTTGAAAGTAAAATTACAACACCTGCAGCTTCAAATGCTTTCTCTTCCAGGCAGCAAGCATATGAAATAACATCTTTTTGATGATCAACAGTTCCTGCGTCATGTCTCCAATGCTAATGCTTCTTCTATTAATAGTGACTTCACTCTCTGCTCCTCCTATTTTATACTGCACTCAAAATCAGTCTTCAGACATACATGTCTAAGCACTGTATATACGAAACTACAGATCATCCTTCAACTGTTCATGAAGAAAGGTGAAATAAAACCACTGACGATTCCTACATAGTTGTTACATCTTATCAAAAATGTACAAGGAATTTGCTCTGAAAGTATGAGTTTTCTTCACTTAGTGCAGTAGTAGCTGTGACTCATAAAATGTGTGAAAATTAAGGGAAAAAAATCCCTTGAATTCAGTTCTGAAAACTGTTGGATATATGTTCACACTACAAGAAAAAAGAAGCAACAGATTCACCCAGCTGGCAAATATCTTCCTGTGGGATAACTAGACTATTCTTTGCCAACGTATTCATGTGTAACTGTGGCAGAACATACTCTCAAGTTCTCTGCAATCATGGTACAGAATTTCAGCACTGCATCCACTTGTAAGAATTTCCTATAGCTACAAAACAAGTGAAGTTTCCAATATAATACCCTGCGTATTATTGCTTTTCTGTCAGTATGTTTCAGTAACTGCCAATAAAGAAAGCGTGGATAACGTTGTGCAGTCTGCAAGAGTTCTTTCTCACCTATTTCATAGATGTCATAATGAATCTTTAGCCAAAATTTAAGGCAAAAAGAAGAAAATATGTTGTAACATTTTTATTATATATCCTGATACAGCCCCAGGACTAAGCTGAGACCATATCTAGTAAAAAAAATCACTTACTACAATAATTACGTCAAAAATTTTACGTAAGTGGTGATTTATCACCACTTCTAGGGTATTCCATCCGCCAGTGATGCAATGAGGATAATACACCTAGAAAAGACCTCTGCAGTGAGAGCTATAAACTCCTCTGTCTCTTAGGATCTCAGGTCCTTATGACAGTTCAGTCATTGCTTATCCAAGATGAATCTTTTTTTTTTTTTTCCCCACTTTTGTCCCTGATTGAAAAAGAATCACGTTCACCCCACCCAGACCATGGTGGGGTGAACTGCTGTTCTGCGACCAGAGACTAAGCCAGGAGCAGAGTCCTAAACAGAGTTTCTCCCGTATTACTTCGCCACTTCATACACTACAAATCTGTAGTGATCTGTTATTCACTCAATAGCATCTTTAATCACAGATGAAAGAGTGTAACCACAGTGGACTTTTTATTTATAAAGACACCTTTACTCTAAAGGGAAAGAAATAGCGATGTTGTCAAAATACTGATAAAAAGAAACGTGCTTAATGCTTTTCAAATACTTGACTTCTTTCTTCTCTTTCTGTATTTTTGTTTAAAAAAGCAAGTCATGAGCCCCAAACTTTTTTAATTGCTTGATCTTGTAGTGTCAGGGTCTTGTTAACACTTGAGTTGCTGGATCTAGTGACATCACTGTAACAGTTAGACAATACTTGAAATATTTACTTATCAAGCATCAGCACTTAAGGCTTCAAACTATGCAAATGAAAAATGTTGACAAATCAGGATCATACTAATTTTACTCACTTTGTATTTGTAGTTTTAAAAAATTATACAAAGCACATGGGAAAGCAGAATTAGACTCATGACCTCTGTTGATTACCAGGAATGAAGCACTAGACCAACTTTGAACAGTTTGAGTGCAGAAACATTCATTGTTTTGCAAGCCAGCAAAAGTTAGTCCAAGATACTTTATCCAAATTTATGTAACTGCCAGCACATAAGATTGCCACGTGAAGAACATTTCACCTTATATTTTAATCTAGTTAAGAATCTCCATCATGAGTATAATGCCATATGGCATTATTTCAATTTATTTCCTCTATTTCCATTTAATGGAAATTCTGAAAGCTAATCATATATTCTATATCTATATCCTGTTGCCAGCTTTCATTGAGGTACGCACTGCAGATTCCTCAATGGCATACTTAGTTACTTAAGTTGGTGCAGGAATGTCTCTGGGTCCCACAGTAACAGGTCAGTATAGATAATTCCTGACAATTTTCAATGCCCTGGTAGCGCAAATTAAATTATAAATCAGGCTTCAGTTTTGATTGACACAAAAACCTCAATAATAACAACTTAACTTAATCTGTGCCAATTTACCAGAGCAAGGTTATGTTTCGTGTTAAATATTATGTGTCCACAAAGTTGCATCTGTTTAAAGCTTAGCCAACTAATCTTTAAAACTAAAACCACAAATTGCAAAGCATTAGACACCATGCAATTCCTTAAAAAAAAAAAAAATTAGTCTATTAAATGTTTTTTGATTAACTGTTAGAAAAAATTGATTTTGCAGTAAGTTGTTTAATTGTCTGGGGTACTGTAGGTAAATACATGCTTTTAGAAAAGTGATGTCTATTGGGAATCAATAAACCATAAATCCCAACCAAAGAAAATAATGTAATTGAAACAAGTTTTAATTACCTATAAAATGATCTTTCTAGTACATTGGCAAGATTTCTTTATACCAGAGAATATCAGATTCCTTAAAAAACACTTTGTTTTCCAGGACCCCAACTATTTGTGTATATTAACCCTATAGAGCAAGACCTGTGTCCAGTGAAATTATGAGACTAACACTCAGCTTTCTCAAAGCTTTTTCCCTGGTGCAGAATAAAAAAACTTTAAAGATGAACATCAGTGTCCTAATTTTACAGGTTGGAAGACAAAGAAGAAAAATCTAGTGTCAGCAGCAAGCTAAAATACTAGCTGCATGGAATTGAATTTGAAGTTTACTGTTGATTTAATCAAAGCAAGATGTCATCCAGGGAGTTTAAAATATTTAGTACTGATGAAGGTGCTAATAAAGTTAGATAAAGCCTGACTGATAATAGTTCTACTATAACTACTACATAAATAAATACCTTCTCTAAACTCAGGTTTTAATAACATATTTAATTTGCAGTGCAGATTGAAGTAGTAATATTTTATCTTCACTGGTGATACACTTCATTCTCTTCGGATCAGTGTATATAAAGATCACATTTATACACATCTATCGGGAGCTGAACAGGATTGGTTGTTCCTGTTCTCAGACACCTTGATTCTTTAAATGGAAAAGGATTAATTTCTATTCAACTTTATTATCTCCTTCTGTAGTAGGATTAAATTGATATACTTGAAAAATGGGTGTTTGCTGTTGGTTTAGGTTTGTGTTTTAGCATGCTCAAACCAAGAGAGAAATCCTACATACTGAGAATACTGAATCCCAGAGTATCGTTTTAAAAAAAAAATACCTCTGATAACTGATCCACTTTTTGTGTGGTTTACAGTGTGCTGAAATCTGCAAGTGGATTGCCTAATAAAGGTGTTGGACTGCAGGGTAACATCCCACAGGAAACTGACTGCCTTGTTTCTTGCATCATTTCAGATTAACCCTAGCCAATACATTCAAGAACAAGCAGCTGAGATCAGTACTGCCTTGGCCAGGAAAAGGACTAAATGAACTTGCAGATCTCTACCACGTCTAACTTTTAGGATTTTATAGAAAATGAACTCACTGTGAATAAGGGCTCAGCACTGCCACAACTCAGGTTGGACCAAATCACATAAGAGATCTAGTTTGCCTGTTCCCTTTAGTGAATAGCAACCTGGATTTCCAGATCTTGGCTTATTTGAATGCAACCAAAAAGTATGTTTCTAATGCCTACAGCTGCATTAATATTGTGCACTAAATGGACTGCCAGAGGAAAAGAAAGTAGGGAGTTACTTCTTCAGTAACTTTTTTCCTTACATAATAAAAAAGACACCAGAGCGAAGCAAGCATTCAGAGATACCACTAAAGGAATCACAGCTGAGGAACTCTGACGTGAACTGCAAGCCTGCCCTGAGGGACCCCGCTCAGCTGTTTCACTGGTAGGACATTCCCTCTACAAGTTGAATGACTGTAAATTGTATAGCTATGCTAATGTGCCACAACGGGGAAAATAATTTCAGGTCCAAACTATCTGATCTAACTAAACAATCTGGGGGAGACAGAATTACTTTTTTCAAAGTCAGGGCAATAACTTGTGTGTGGTTAATTTCTGCATAGATGAGCAGCAATGTTTACTAATAAAAAGCTAGCAGAGATAGGAAGACAGATTGGGATTCCTATTTCATCAGTGCCAACAACAAACGTGCTGGCTAAAATCAGGTTTCAAAAACCTTCAGTGGTGAAGGCAGGAACAATGTACCTTGAATTTTTGAGATTTAGATATCTCCTACAAAAGTCAGGTCCACTGTTTCATTGTAACCTTGAAATTACAGAAGTGTAGCTAAAATAAGGTTGAAATGAAGACTCAGAAGGATCAGGCTAGGAAAAGAACTGTTATTTTTATCTTCAAATGCTAGGAACTAAATTTTCCTTTCAACCCATTCTTTCCTAGCTGTGAAATACAATAAAATATTGAATGAAGTCTATTTTCACTCTGGAGGATGCGAAAGAGGAACAGATTCTTTCTACATTCACAATATCAAATCAACAAACCATTAACCAAAACTAGTTATCTTTTGAAGATATGTACATAATGATCTTCTAAGGACTTCTATCAGAGAAGCTTGGTAATTTGCACCAGACTTGTCAGCTGACCAATGCTAAATAGGCATGCATGGAAAAATACTAGAAAAGGGTTTTCTCCTCTTACTCATACAGCTGGAAAGGAAACCAAATTGGATGAGTGGTCAGGTAATTACAGAGCCTTTGGAAAGTACATGGGCAGCTACACAGAAAGTACATGGGCACAACTGGATCTTTTTCTTTCCTTCTTCCTTTTTCCATCTTTAAAAAACTCTCCTTTTAAAGAAAAGGTGTTTTTTCTCCATTTAAACTTCTCTACTTCCCTCTCTTTTGTTGCCACACCATTCCTAAATGGTTATTTTGTTCCTGAAAAAGCAAGCACAGAAGAGTTTCTAGAAAAAAACAATCCTAGTTTCAGACCAGGAATGCCCCCACCATATAACATAATGATAAAAATAAAGTATCCTCCATGGGTAGCTATAAGGTTCATCCATGTAATTTCATGGGTAGTTGCAATTTCATCCTCTGAAGAGATCCTGTAGCTTGTTGAAATGCTATGAGAACCTTGGCCCAACAGAAATATCGCTGTTGCAATGACAGTTAGTACCTGAAGTCTACCATGTAATACACTGCTGTTGTGCCATCTGTCTGTCTCCTCCAGTTCCCCTCCTATCTTCCTGCTTCTCTTAAAATGACCTTTTGTCAAAGCAATATAATTCTTTCCTGTCGTGCTAGTTCTTTTCCCCAAATTACTCCATTTCTGCATGCTATATAATTGAAAAGAAAAATTACAATGCCAGACACTCCCTAAATTGGCATGGATTTCTGTTTAGCATATATCAGAAATTTAAAAAAAAATGAGAGATTTGCTTACCTGGCTGAATAATTTCTATTACCTTTTCCCAAATTCCATCTGGGTAAGTTACAATGGAGCAAAAGTAAAGACCAACATCCTCCAAAGTGCTCTTGATGAAAGATAAGGACTTGTCTTCCCTGGAAGCATTTTCAAAATAAATTCTTCCATTGTATTTGTCTTCGATATGTACTCCATAGATTGGATGCAAGACAGCTATATTTTCTTTATGAGTTACATTCCATTTCATCCAGGATGTCTGGATTATCACAGCTTTGTTTGGATATATGCATTCCAGTTTCACCTTCTCAGTAAGTTTTACAGTTGAATCCACAAACTTTCCTTCCACGTTGGCTAAAGCACACACAGAAGTTCAATTTCAGAATTAACATAATTGAAAACTGAAGTTATAGAAAAACTCAGCAACAACTTTGGCAGCACTACAAACAAAACACTGAAGAAAAAGTTCGCTAAAAAAAAACCCCAAACCCTAGATATTATTATTACCTGTAACTTGTGAATATCATTGAACAATTAAAATTTGTCCGAAACACCCAGTAACGCACTTGTGAATTGTGATCATATCTGTCATGACGCAATAAAAAATGGGAAGATGTTAGTTAGGAATAAGAAAGCAACCTTACTTCCACAAAGCTGGAGAACAACAACAACAAGGAGAACTGCGTGGTCCATCTCAAAGAACACTGGAATCAGTGACTGCAGTGCAACATGGTTTCATTCAATCTCTGTGCATCATGTGCCCTTATCACAGGATGTTTTTACTTTTGAAATATGAAAACATCATGTGCTTTTTACTTTCACATTCTAAGAAACACCAAGTTTGAGGTCTCGGTGCAGTTGCATCAGAAGAGAGACTAAATTCCTATCAAAATCCACCTCAGAGTAAAGTTTGCATTACTAATGAACCTCTAGCAATATGCATGAATACTATGATAAGTGATGAAGTGGGGATCTTTAGGTTTCATCAGCAGAAGGAAACAGAGTTCTTCCATGGCATGTATCCAAAATCAATAGAATTCCTCCATTTTTCTGACACTGCAGTTCAACATTTATCTATTATTCAGGAAGTATAAAATCTAAAGAGAAGATAAGACAGTTCCTATATATTAGAGGTCATAATTCTGTGACTAGTTATAAAAAGTAATGTCTTAAGGTCTGAAAATTTGTTTGTGATAACATGTCATGAGCTACTATTTTGGGATCAAAATTATGCAGCTCAAAAATTCTTGTTCAAAGGTGTAAGAACCGTATTCGTGACTCATGTTGAAATTTGTCAAAACAAGCCACACTCTTACATTTTTTTATGGAATTTTCTCAGGACAACTGCAAGCATTTTTGCACCTCGGCAGGCCATAGTTTTATGGAGCTGCTTAAAATTGGAACAACTTGATTGACTTGAAGTCAAAACTAATCTTGAATCGACTGGTTAAGATTCTCAAATGAATAAACAAATGTAATTTGAACAAAAGTTGATAACAGAAATTAATATTTTAGGTCCGTAATAGTCTGCACAAGCTTGAGCAGAACTTAGCATTAGATCCCACAGTGTAACAACTTGTGTGTAAACCAAAATCTGTATATATTTATCTCTGTTAAACTAGGATATATGTTTTAGGATAATAGAAAATTTTGAATGTTTGCAATGACTCCATTTTGCCACTTCCTAGTTAGATCTGTAATTCTCCACTGTTGCGGTTGCACTTATTTCTACTCTACTTTGTCTGGATTCACAAAGTACACCTAGATAGTCAGTAGTCCATCTGATGCTGACTGTAAAAATCTAAACAGAAGAGAATTGAGTTGAAGACTGAGTCTTATTTTATTTGCATTACAAAGTTATCTTTTCAAACAGATCAAAAGATTACATTAAGCTTGTCTCAGGAAACAGAAGTATTGCTGATAAGAAAAGCAGGAAATGGGAAGCTTCAGAAACTAAACTGCACATTCTGTATTAGAAAAGAAAGGATCTTGTGAGTTGAAGAGATCCAGTTCCTGGATGCTTTGTGGCATAGCAGCCTTTAAACCAGCTACACAGGATCTACATGGTTCCATATTTAAATCCTGAATTTCAGTGGTTAGCTGTTCTCAAATTGCAGTTGCAAATGAGGCAAGAAGTCAAAGTATCTCTCTAGCTTGAAATATTATTCTTTACGTCATATTACATATGTATATAGTAGTTTACAGGTGAGTGGTGGTCCACAAAATCTAGTGAAATGAAAAAAATAAACATATGTTCATTTTTTTGCTATTAAAAAAATTATTACTATTACTATTATTACAAATGAAACTTTTTACAGATCTGTTTTCTTTAATTATAGATAAGGTAAAGTACTCAGGAAGTCTCCAAAATGAAGACAAATTCCCTTAAATGAAAATTATTCTTCACTCATCTGTGTATAAATATAAATTACAATTTATTGCTCTGAATTTCATGGTCGTTTCTCTCCATCTGGCATTGAAAGAAACACAGAAGTCGATAAATTAACATCCAACCCCACATGATGACTAAGTATTGATGATATGTCGTCTAAAGACATTTATTTGCTGTACAACAGACACAGTTAATGCAAATGTCAGGGATTCTTGGTCATCTAGTCTCCAGAACAGGGTTCCTTGTCACACCTGCTAAAAAAATCAGCCTGTAACCAGAGCATTACTGGGTCTCCCTCTAAAGGCTGCACTACACGTCCCCTCCAGACACCAGTACAAGTCCCCTCTAGACACCTGGGCAACACACCTGCAAGTCACAAACCAGAAAGCTGTCGGCACTGTGAAAGTTAACTCTACTGGTATAATTTGGGAGCAGGCATACACTTAAAGTATCACGGTGTAACCTATAAAAAGAGAAATACACACCATCTCCACCATACCCTCCTGGGCAGTGGACTTATCAGAGCAGGTAGTGTAAGGGAAGGTCCATCGTGCAGCCCCCTCCCTTCCAGCCTCTCCTCGTACCTCCCTTACCTTTAACCTCTGTTTCTCCCTAGCTCCCCATCACTGAAAGGCTGGAATATCCACATATCTCTGATCATCTGTGAAACTCTCACAGCAGCAGCAGCGGCAACAGCACATCTCACAGTCACTCCATCACTTGAGTGGTTCCTTGGGCTCTGCCTCTCTGGTTCTCTGGCCATTGTTCCCCACAGCCTGGCTCTTCTTTCCCAGTAATCCCACTTTCTCCACATCCTTTGAACCTCAAAGCAAAGGAAGGGAAGGCTCACAAAGGCAAACAAGGCGTAGTTAACTAATCATTGGCTAAATGCCAATTACAGTTTCACAACAAAAGCAGCACGGTGGAATTTTCCAGCTGAATGTACAACTGTAGGATGTGGTTTAAAAGAAAAAAAAACTAGAAAGAAAGAGAAAGAGCAAAAAAGATTGTGCAGTAAACACAATGGAGATCTACAGCTTGGATTTTAATCATGACTTGAACATACATCTTTGGTGACCCTGGGTGAGTCATTTCATTTCCTGCTGCATTAATTTCCCAAACTCCAATACATAGATAATATGTAATGAATGCTGCTGTTTCAAAGCATGTCGCAATAATCTCTCTAATGAGTTTTTTTAATGGAAATTGCTATAAAACTGTGGAGAATAAGACATACATATAGGGTCAGCACAATATGTTAAAACCCTTTTTAATGATTCATTAGTATTTGAGATTTATTGCCTGTAGCAATAGTGCAGAAAGAGTGGCAAATATACTTGCAGACTGCTGCTACCACCAGCAAAAAGGCCTTGATTGTGGCAGGACAGTGAAGCAGGAGATAGCTAAAAAGCAGACCACTCCAGGTACCACTTCTTTACTTATGAACATGACCAACTGGAAAAAGATTGGGGCAAAAAGGTTCTTTAGTTTCAGTGAATCTCCAGTGAAGATAATGAAGCAAATAGGCTGGGAGGAGGGAGGTTTGAGCATATTTCGCACTTGGTCTGAGCATCCCTGTAGATTAGCTCTAACCCTGTAGAAGCCAGGTTAACCAACCCAGATGACAATTCCGTAAAAAGTGATCCAACTCCCTATTTCTCTATGGATTAGGGTCCCTCTGTTGCCAGTGTGCTACCATCAAGGAAACTACCTCTTTTTCCATTCACCTTTCTATGTTTCTTTAAGCAGGATGGCTGAGTGGTACAGCTGGCTAAAGGCACAATAATTCAATTTGCTTTTTCCTATTCTGCATCTAATCTAATTGAACAAATAAAGCCCCCCAAATTGGATTAATCTATAGGCATGCCTGATTCAGTAACATAATGGATAGAATTCTTCAGTATGTATTCATTAATCTCAGCGGAGAAGTTAAGTTAACACCAGGTATTCCTCCAAAGAGAAAGGAAAAAGTTGTGAATTAAATACAGTCACGTTTTGGGGATATATTGGTAAAGATGATTCAGAGAGGGAAAAAAAGTTGAATTTAAAAGGCTTTCCCAAATGTAGAAAAGTAAAGAAAATATAATCTACATACCCAAGTTCTCAATAACTTTTTATTTTTAAACATACTGGCCTCCAAAAGGCTATGCTATATAAATTATAGTGCTATGATTAAATGCTTCAACCCCCAAAAGTCAATCTTTGCAACAGAATATGTATTGACGAATCTTTAGATAAAGGATTATGTTTCTACATTTCTGGAAATGGAAAATTATTTACATTTTTTGGAACTGGACCACGAACTGGATATTCATCCTGACATAACACTGAACACCTAAATGGGTCAGGAAGCTAAAGACTGTTGGTGATAAAAACCACAGCTGTAATATGAAGGCCAGATAACACTAAATGCTGAGATTCAGAAAGGGGGTTTTGCAGTGTTTTTCAGAGAGGTTATGCATGAGTAATGGATGCCATCTGAATATAGAAAAGCTATGTTTAGTGACAGAATAAGCTAATGGTGAGGGGTACTAATAGTATCAAGGTCTGCTTAAGGCAGTGGAAGAAACACCACTGCTGAACAAATTTTGAACTAGGCACCATAAAGCACTGCTACTGATGACTCTCAAGCCTGAAGTGTGTTGGTAGGAGATAAGAAGGTTTGTTGTATTTTTTTAAGTTCACCGTGTAAGTAGTGTTCCTTTGATGTGCTCATAGCAGGAGAGTCTGCCTGTGATGGCTTGCTCAACTTTAGTGAAGTTTTGCATATCTGTGTGTGAGGGGGAAATCCTTAAAGCAGCCATTAGAAGTACTCCTCTGTCTATTTGAATAAAACAAAAGTGGAAAATATGACAAAAAAGTGAACTGAAGATAATTATGAAGACAATGAAAAAAGCTAAGTTGATCTACTCAGAGAGAGGAAACCTCAACAAAAAATCCCAAGAAAATATCCAATTAATTTTTTATTTGTATTTTTATTTACCTGATTGCTTAATGATAAAAGCTATCACCATGCCTTTTTCTTCTATCTAAAACTTTTCTGTTCAATGATCTTGACTGCAAATGTTTGCCACTGATTAGCTCATAAGGTATCAAAAATGTCCTTAAAAATATTTTATAAATTCTTCTACTTTTATAATAGGAAGATAGTACTAGATTTCTATTCATGTTTTGTTGATAATTAGTCTATGCATTTGCATCCAGTATTAACACGGAAGACAGCATTTGAGAGACGTGAAAGAAACTAATTCACAAAGGAAAGTAGTAAATTACATTTGAGTCTCTAAGAATTTAATGTACTGATATTGTGTAGTTGACTATGCTTACTTCTTTCAGTTTAGTTCTTGTCCTCCTGTTGAAGTCTCTTATTTTATTAGTTTCCAAAAAGTGATATTATTTGCAGAAACCTGAAAGTTTCATTTTAATGAAAGAAAAATGAAAGCAGAAAGGCTTCAAGGTTCTCACACAAATCCGTAACTGGGACAGGAAATGGACGTTTCTGTTTCAGAGCACAGCCATTCTCATACACCTATTATTTTTCCTGAATTATTCTTTTCCTGGTTCAACTCTACTTTTTATGTCCACCATGTTGCTAAAAAAACCCCGTTAAAAGTCATTTTAAGGAAATGAATGTTGCTGGATTTTTTCGTTTGCTGGCAGAAGCTTACAGAGTTGTTTCCAAAACAATACCCTCAAATACAGCCTGGATGTGAAAACTTCCTGCAGAGGCGGATCACCTAAGGTTGAGGCTATCGTTAATTATAGGATGTTGTCAGCTCAGACGTGTCTCCAAGAAAGATCTGTAACTTATATACGGCGAAGAAGCTTATGACTAAAAATGGCCTTCAAAATCCAGGGAGAAAGCTAAAGAGAGCAAACAATGCATCTTTTGTATACGGCATCTTTAACCTTTTTTGTTAATCCATCCAGGACCTGACACAGCCTACCTTTCAAGCAAAGAAAGTTATCTCATAGATCTTCTTTTTCTTAAGCCCTTTTTGTGCCCCTTTATTGGGAAAAAGCTTGGTAAACAGCAACGTGTCAGTTTATCGTTTTCCAGTAATACACATCTCTTTCCTACATGATCAACTCAAGCAGCCAATACTATCTAAAATCTCCCCACTACACACGAAAAACCCAAAGAAACCAAAACCAAAGGAAACCACCCCAAACACCAAACCCAAATATCCTCGAGGTAGTGGTGACGATGCATAAAAGCAGAAAATCAGATGACTGTTTTCTTTGTTACG